>NW_022096594.1:0-74848 GCF_006542625.1 Nomascus leucogenys | reverse complement strand
TTTGGGAATCCTGTGCTAGGTGTTCACATGGACTCACTTGAGAAGCTCAATCTTGGGATGGAAAGTGAGGTTGTGAGATGTGTGGCACACTGAAGGGGAATCGAATAGCAGAGTTGAAAGAGATGTAAAAAGACCACATGGTCAAATCCCCTCATGTTACAGATATAGAAATTGAGGCACAGAGAGAGCAATGGTACTCATCAATTGTTCTATTGCCATTCAGTGGCCAAAACTGGACTTGGGCCCAGCTCTATGAACTACCAGGCTTAGAGCACTCCTACCACTTTGGAACTCTTGGGTCCTCTCTGGGGATAGTCCCCACCAATGTGTCCTGGGGACCCTACCTAGATGAGTTCACTGGATTCTGAATCCAGGGTGCAGGATCTTTAAGGGCGCTACAGGGCCATAGCCACAGGGGATTCTGCAGTGAGAAAAGTAACCCTAGCTAAAGCCCAGAAAAAAACCAACCCTCAGCCTTGGGGAAATAACCACCAACTCTTAGCCTTACCTGGTGAAGGAGCTGGTATGGAGGCCAATGAAAGCAACCGCAGCCCCTGCGGTTGCTGTGATTCGGCAGCCCAAACGGTCAGTGAATATACTCACAATGGGAGAACAGAAGAAGATCATACCCATCGCGAGGGCTCCTACCCATGCTGCAGAGAAAACAAGTGCAAAGACACTTTAGCTTAGTGTAGTGCCTGGTGGTACTGCTGGCATCTCAGCTCTTCTTCTCTGGCCTTTCACAGGGGGCATTGCATTAGTCTGCATTGCCAGCTTGCTAGTCCCTGATGATCAGAGAGTTTTGCAAGAAGAGACTAGATATAAAATGGGATTCTATCACTGGGGTAAGATTTGGACTAGTCAATATTTCAGGCCTTTCCAGGGATGCTAAGCCAGATCTATAGCCTTAGATTCTAAGCCACTGGCTTCAGGGGCAAAAAACATTGGGGTTAAGCTTTCAGGAGCTAAGGTCAGGCTTGTCTCCAGCATTAGAACAACCCTGTGACGATGATAAGACTAAGGAGCAGAGAAGGCCACAGACAAAACCCTCCTGGAATTGTACTAGGATACAAGGCAGGTTCATGGGCCACCTAAAGATTTCTAAGGACACTGTGCAAGAGAGTCATGTAACCCTCGTGCTGAAATCCGTCATCAGAGCCCATGTTTGGCAAATTCCTGATTTCAAACTCAAGAAGATATTATCCTGTTTCTAAAGGCTCTTAAGTGTCTATAACAATCCTCACTAAGGAGGAAGGAACTTGCCCTTTTACTTAGATTCTTCCAGTCTGTTTCCCTTTGCTCAGCCCTCAGAAGGAAAGTTCAAGCTTTTTTTTTTATTTCGTCTGAAGGCTGTTATCAAGTTTCATCTTGAGCCTCTCTTTTCTCCGCCAAATAATCTTAGTTCCCTTAACTTTTCCTCTTAGCTTTAATTTCTAACTCTGAAATTAATTTCAGAACTCTCCTTTGAACACTTCCAACTCTTCATCATCATCATCAAAGAGCATTCATTGAGTGACACATGAGCTAGGCACTGGGCCAACTTGTGGCTCTCTCCAACTGTGGAGCCCCAATGGGCCAAAGGAGCTCAGTCTGGGGCTAGTCAACTGGCTGTGTGTCTTACCTCAGTACCAAATATGTTGCTCAGCTTCCCATTGGGAATCTTTACTTTGTTGGAGCCCTACCCTGAGCCCTCTCTGCCTGGCTTCAAAAGTACTAGCCTGGGACAGCAGGAGATCTTAACTTTTTATCACAATTTCACCTCTTACCTTGCCATTTCATCTCCTATCAGCTGTGAGATCTTGAGAAGTCACACAGCATTTCTCTAATCCTCAGTTTTCTCATCTGTGAAATGGAGATTAAAATTTCTGCTTGTGCCTGCCTCAAACATTTCTTTTTCTTTTTCTTTCTTTCTTTCTTTTTTTTTTTTTGAGACAGAGTCTCACTTTGTCCCCCAGGCTGGAGTGCAGTGGCCCGATCTCGGCTCACTGCAAGCTCCGCCTCCTGGGTTCACGCCATTCTCCTGCCTCAGCCTCCTGAGTAGCTGGGACTACAGGCCTGCCACCATGCCCAGCTAATTTTTTGTGTGTTTTTAGTAGAGACAGGGTTTCACTGTGTTAGCCAGGATGGTCTCGATCTCCTGACCTTGTGATCCGCTGATGATCAGGGCCAGGCGTGGTGGCTCACCCCTGTAATCCCAGCACTTTGGGAGGCCAGGGCAGGCAGATCACGAAGTCAGGAGATCGAGACCATCCTGGCTAACACAGTGAAACCCCGTCTCTACTCAAAATACAAAAAATTAGCTGGGTGTGGTGGTGGGCGCCTGTAGTTCCAGCTACACGGGAGGCTGAGGCAGGAGAATCGCTTGAACCCAAGAGGCAGAGCTTGCAGTGAGCCAAGATCTCGCCACTGCGCTCCAGGCTGGGTGACAGACTGAGACTCCGTCTAAAGAAAAAAAAATCAGATATAATTATATGTATAAGAGAACTTTGTAAATATCAATAATCACATCATGTTTAAAAATCAATGCAAAATGGATCGTAGACTTAATGTAAAACTTACAACTATAAAACTTCTAGAAGAACATATAGGAGACAAATCTTCCTGGCCTTTGGTTAGGCAAAGATTTTGCAGATATTCACAAATAGTATGATCCATAAAAGAAAAGATTTGATATATTAGACTTGATCAAAATTGAAAACTTCTGCTTTTCAAAAATAGTTATGAAAATGAAAAGGCAAGCCATAGACAGAAAAATTTTGCAGCACACAAATTCTGACAATAGACCGGTATCCACCATACAAGAGTGAGTTGACTCTCACAACTCAATAATAAAGCAAACAATCTAACTTAAAATATGGGCAAAAGAATTGAACAGAGATTACGCAATTACACATGTGCACATACCTTTATGATATGAATAGTAATTAAGCATATAAAAAGATGCTCAACATCACTAATAAGTTGAGAAACGCATATTAAAACCACAATGAGATAGCCCTTACCAAGAAAGGCTTTTTTCTTTTCTTTTTCTTTTTACTTTTTTTTTCTTGAGACAAGAGTTTCACTCTGTCTCCCAGGCCGAAGTGCAGAGGCACAGTCTTGGTTCACTGCCACCTCTGCCTCCCAGGTTCAAGCAATTCGTGTGCCTCAGCCTCCCGGGTAGCTGGGATTACAGGCGCACACCACCATGCCTAATTTTTTGTATTTTTAGTAGAGATGGGGTTTCACCATGATGGCCAGGCTGGTCTCAAACTCCAGGCCTCAAGTGATCCACCTGCCTCAGTCTCCCAAAGTGCTGGGATTATAGGTGTGAGCGATGGTGCCCAGCAAAGAAAGGCTTTTACAAAATGATAATACCTAATACTGGGGAGGATATGGAGGAACTGGAAATGTAATACACTGCTGGTGGCAATGCAAAACAGTACTCACTTTGGAAAACAGTTTGGCAGCTTCCTGTGAAGTTAGTCATACATTTATCATGATCCCGAAAACCCACTGCTAGATATTAACTCAAGACGAATGAAAACTTATGTTCACACAAAAACCTGAACCTAGATGATTACACTAGCTTTTTTTCATAATTGCCCAAATCTGGAAACAATCCAAATGTACTTCAACTAGTGAATGGATAAACAAATGAATACACATTAATACAATGGAATACAACACAGCAATAGACAGGAAAGAACTACTGAAACTTGAACAATCTCAAAGGCGTTATGCTAAGTAAACGAAGCCAGACTCAAATTATTCCTTCCACTTACAGGAAATTCTGGAAAAGACAAAACTATGGGGACAGAAAAACAAATCAGTAGGTGCCAGGAGGAAGGATGAGGGAGACAATTGACTACAGAGGGGCATGAAGAAACTTTTTGGGGGTAATGAAAATGTTATCAAGTTTCATCTTGAGTCTCTCTTTTCTAAGCTTTATATGTTATATATCTTGATTATGATGGTGGTATTCTTTTGTCAAAATTCATAGAACTGAGCATGTAAAAAGGGTGAATACTACCATATGTAATTATATCTCGATAAATCTGATGTTATTTTTAAAGGTGGGGAGAAGGTGAGAAAGCAGAAAGTGCCAGTTCAAGATCTCATTTATGATATATGTATCTTTATTCTGGCCAGAGTAAAAAAGTAGCTCAGTTGTATTGTCAAAGAGAAAGAAATAATTAAATTTAGCAAATCATTTACTGACATTTTATAACTAGAACTCACCATTGTTTGGCCCTTCTGAATGTCTATCATATAATGAAAACTGATTATTATTCTTATAAGGAATTTTTTGTACAGTCAAAGAAAGTTTAAATTGTGTTTGATATAGCTTTTAAAAATTAATCTATTTGGTTTAAAAAAACATTTTAAATTGTGAAATAATTATAGATTCACAGGAAATAGCCAAGATAGTCCAGAGAGGTCCCATGAACTCTTCACCAAGTTTCCCCTTATGTAACTATAGTATGATATCAAAACCAGAAAATTGGGGGTGGCACAATATGTACATATAGTTCTATATCATTTTATCATGGGTAGATTCCTGAAACCACCATTGTAATCAAGATATAGAACTATTCCATCACCACAAAGATCTCCTTTGTGTTACAGTCACATTCAGCCCACTCCCCACCAGCCATAACTCCTAGCAATCACAAATTTGAAGAAAGTTATATAAATGGAGTCATACAGTATGTGGCCTTTTGAAATTGACTTTTTTTTACCCAGCGTAATACCCTGGAAATACATATTTGAAGTGAGTTTCTTATAGACAGCATATAGCTGGGTCATGATTTTTTTTCTATCCACTCTGCCAATCTCTGTCTTTGAACTGATATATTTAGATCATTTACATTTGATGTAATCATTGATACATTAGGGCAATTTTATTTTTATTTCCTCTTTGTTTTCTGTTTTTATTTTCTCTGTGTTCTTTTATCCTTCCTGCCTATGGGTTACTTTAAAAGTTTTTAGAATTCCATTTTATTTATTGTGCTTTTAAGTGTGTTCCTTTGTATACCTTTTTTAGTGGCCGCTGAAAAATGTACTCAGAGAAATCACATTATATGTATATAATGGTATCACATCATATGTATACAACATCGTTGGTGTCACTTGTTACTAGTTTGAGAGGAGTGTAGAAACCTAACCTCCCTTATATCTCCTCACCCTCCCTCATTTATAATAAAATTGTCTTAAATATTTCCTCTACATCTATTAATAACCACATTAGGCATTATTATAATTTTTCTTCAACTGTTAAACCTAATATACAAAACACAAAAGGGACCAGGCACTATGGCTCATGCTTGTAATCTCAGCACTTTGGGAGGCCAAGGTGGGCAGATAACTTGAGTCTAGGAGTTTGAGACCAGCGTGGGTAACATGGCAAAACTCCATCTCTACAAAAAATCAGCTGGGCATGGTGGTGCACACCCATAGTCCCAGCTACTCAGGAGGCTGAGGTGGGAGGATCACCTGAGCCCAGGAGGTTGAGGCTGCTGCAGTGAGCCATGATTGTGCCACTGCACTCCAGCCTGGGTGACACAGTGACAGCCTGTCTCCAAAAAAAAAAAGAAAGAAAAAAAAAAACACAAAAGGAGAAGAAATCTAAATCAATTATATTATAATATCTGTTATATTTATGTATAATTTTACTTTTTCCACTGTTCTTTCTTTCTGATGTTCCAAGATTCCTTCTTCTATTGTTTCTTTTCTGGTTAAATAATTTCCTTTAGCTATTCTTTGAGGGTAGGTCTGTTGGGGACAAATTCTCTTAGTTTTCCTTCGTTTGAGAATGTATTGATTTCCTCATTCATTCCTGAAGGATATTTTCACTGGACATACAATTCTGAGCTAAGAGAGCTTTTATTTCAGCACTTTGCCCTCCATGGTTTCTGATGAGAAATCTTCTGTCGTTTTAATTGTTTTTCCCCTAGAGTTAAGGTGTCATTTCTCTCTTACTGTTTTCAAGATGTGTGTGTGTGTGCGTGCACATGCATGTCTGTGTGTTTAGTTTTTGAAAGTTTGACTGTGACGTGTCTTGCATAGAGTTCTTTGAGTTTATGCTCTTTGGTATTTGCTCAGTTTCTTAAATCTACAGACTTATGTTTTTACCAGAGTTGGGAAGTTTTCAGCAATTATTTCTTCAAGTATCTTTTCAGCCCCGCCTTTTTCCTCTTCTGGGACTCCTCTGATGACAGAAATGTTAAATATTTTGTTATAACCTCACAGGCATCTGATGCTCTTTCCATTTTTTTCAATCTATCTTCTCTCTGTGGTCCAGACTGGATAATTATTATTGTTCTGCCTTCAAGTTCACTGATTCCTTCTTCTGTCTTCTCTCATCTGCTGTGGGGCCCATCCAGTGGGCTTATTTTATTTTGGTTATATATTTTTTCAGCTCCAAAATTTTCCATTTATTTCATCTTTATATCTTCTATTTATCTGCTGAGACTTAGTATTTTTTTCATTTGTTCCAAGTATGATTGTAATGATTTGTTAAAGCATTTTTTGATGGCTGCTTTAAAATCCTTGCCAAATAATTCAATTTCTGTATTATCTTCATGTTAGTGTCAGTTGATAGTCTTTTCTTGTTGAAGTCAAGATTTCCCTGGTCCTTGGTGTGTTTCATGATTTTCTATTGTATTCTGGAAATTTTAGATATGAGACTCTGGATCTTTATTTAAATCTTGTGTTTTAAGAAGGCCTCTCTGATACTGTACCATTGAGGGACCACTTCATTACTACCAGATGGGGATGGAAGTCCAGGTTCCTTGCTTAGCTTCTATTGACACTCTAAGAAGGAAGGTACCTGTTATTTCTGACGCAGGAGTGGGTATTCAATATCCCTACTAGCTTCTTTGATATCTTCCTGGTTGGGAGGAGTAGGGTTCCTTGTTACTGTTTTCCCATTGGTCTTACCTCAGTGAGTGATGGTGAAAGTCCCATTTTTTCCTACCTGGCTTTCAACACCACCTTGGCACCTTGCCAGGAGTGGGAGAGGTGTTGGGTTATGCCCGGGCAGGGGTGAAGTCCAGGCTCCCTATGTGTCTCTACTGACACCATGGGAGGGGTAGCTTGTTACTGCTGAGAGGGGAAGAAATTCCTGCTCCCTACTAAGTTTTCTCGCATGGGAGGCGGGGAGGTTGGAGCACCTTGTTACAGCGGTGAGTGTAGAAGTCTTGGCTCCCCAGTAGGCCTTTGGTGGCAAAGGTCAAGTGGGGTGCATTTTTTTCCCATGGTGTTAGGCTGCAGTAGAGGGTTATGTTTAAAGCTTTTTTGTTTTGCTAGGCTGCCCCTTTTCCCAACTTTTGGCTAGACAAATCAAGCTTTTTTTTTTGTCTGCTTCCATTGGCATTCTTGTTGCTGGCTCTTCAGCTCCAGTTCTAGATATGTGAAGCAAAAAGAAAACTCAGGTTTTCTGTTACGTTTTTTCTTAGATCCAAGTTTCCTAGCCCATCTGCCTTCTTCTCTCCACTTTTCAATCTTGTACATTTGTTTTAGATATAACCAGCATTTTTAGCTGTACTGCATTGGAAGTAGAGAAAGTGCCTTAATATGTTTTAATATTAAATGTATATTTTTAAAAATGAAGTAATTCATATGTTATATTATTTATTCAACAGTTTATTTAACATTCTCTCTGGCCAGACACATGTCTATCCCATAGGCATCCAGATGTTAAATGAGTGACATATGGTATTTTGACTTCAAAGGATCTTACAGTAGAGTAGGGAACACATTGTTTTTTTAAGTAGGGCAATAAAATTTATAACCTCATGGTTCAAACCAGAATAAAATTTTCTATTTAAAGATTTTCAGAGAAGTCAGAAACTCCAAGTGAGAGAAAATTTTCTATAAAGGGAGAAAGGTAATCTAATAGTAGATTGTGACTGAAGAAGAATAGCATTATATAAGAGAAGTGACTAAGGGACTGTTAGTGGGATAGATTATCAAAAAATTTAGTAAGAGAAAAATAATCAAGCAATGACTATATTAAAAAAAAGAACTAATAGTCATGATAAACAATTATGGTACAATTATAACCATATTGATAATAGATAGTGTTATTGGGTGTACTGGTTATCCTTTACCTTTCTTATATTCAGTTTTCCCATTTGGAAAATGCAAAAGTAGGTAGAGGTTTTCTAGAATTCTAACAATTCCTTGGGACTCAAAGCTAGGAGTTTCTTTTTTCCCATAATTACCCCTGCTCGTATATGGGGAAGACAAAGAGATTCAGTGAAGCAGCTGAGATATGTGGAGAGTTGGGTGGATTTCAACAGGCAATGTACAGACCTATCTTTCTAAAGAGATTGGAAAAATCAGAGGTGGAACCTGATAACATTCCATCAAGGAGAAAGCATTATTTTCAATCCACAGTGCCTAAGTGCTGAGCAAGTATCTGATTCCTGACTAATAATTTTGTGTTCAACAGATCCTTGTTTTGAGGATGAACATTATAATTCCATATAATTCAATGGTATAATTATTATACCATTCACACTTTTCCTCAGTGGTTCCCAGAGTATTTTTCAACCTTAACCTTCCCCTCTCAGCGGTAACAAGGCCTACCCCTCTCTTATGGTACCATGGCATAAGACTTGGGCCCAAAAGGCCTGTATCTAATGAAACTTATGTCTGTATTCAGCAGGGCACCCCTACTTTCCTCCTCAAAGCACCCATATCTAACTAGATTTCTGTTGGACCTGGGCAGCACAAGGCCAGAACTCTGGCTTTCCAGCACCATCCTGGATCTGTTGGCCTCAAGCTTCCTCATCCTCAAAGTCTTTTTACTCAAAATACTCAATTATGCCTTGGCTCCTTATGCAGGCACTAGCTAAGCGTCTTTGAAGTACAGGAACTGCTCAGAAAATAATTCAAGTGTGAGACCAGATTCCTCACTCCTTGGCTGCTGAAAGCCAACCTCTCTGAGTATCCCCTCTGAGTTGAAAAGAAGAGAGGGGGTACTCCAGAGCCAAACTCTCCAATACATTACAAGCTTTCATAAATTCCTGTTATTGTGGGGAACTAACAAACTCAAATGAGGAATGATGGTGCAAAGTCAAAATAAGGGTCAAAGCTAGGTCAAGGGTAGATAGGAAAGAGAATAAGTGGGTGACACAGGGCAGAGATGGCTCTATTCAAGAGCCCCTACTTCTTGACAAGATGCACAGTTACAGTGAGAGAAATAGCAATAGGATTAAGAGGCCAGGTCTAAGGCTAAGCTATCCAACTGCTATACCCAGTGCTAAGTGAGAGAATGGCACCATGAATTGATTCTGTGTTGCCAGAAATATTCACTTGCTTCTGCCCCATCACCACACATCTTCAGAGTTCCCAGAACACGGTGATGTGTCCACATCTAGTTTGGATAGATGGGATAGTTGGAATGGTATTGTTTGGCATGGGGACAGTATGCGGTAGGTGGCAGGCAGCTCAGGACTGTGAGACTTATGCCAGCACATCCAGCCAGGTGGTGGGCACGCATTAGTCAGATGACTGAAAGAATTGGTGAAACATATTTAAAAGGAGGATGTAGGTGAAAGCACTTCAGGGGTAGCTGGGGAGCTTCCAGAGGGAAGAAATGCAAGACTCTGTTCTTCTTTGGGGACTGAGCATAACAGGAGCCCTTATCTCTGCAGCTCACCAGAAGAGTGGACCTCCAGCTGAGCGTCTTTATTAATTATTTCCCTGGCCTTGGGCAGGGCCCAGAGTTTAAGTGCTACATAACTGTCTGGCAGTGAATAGATGAAACACTCTTGCTCAGAGAGCTTCTTTTCAAACCTTTTTCCATTTCTGACAAACACTGTGTTGAAAAGCTCTTTCTTCCAGCACTCAGACACTATAAGCCCATTTACTTTTGGTAACTCTCACCATCCGTCCTTGTGTCTAGAATTCTACTTATATTTCTAGCAAATCCTTTATTTTAAAAAGTCCAAAAGTACTTTCATATTTGTCCTGGCATCTGGGTCCTCCCCAGTATCTTACTTTTTTCTTCATTATAATGTGATGGTGTTTTTTCTGGGGGTGGCACAGCAATACTAGAAAACATTACTTTCCAAGCATTCCATATCTAAACAAATGCGGCCGGGTGCGGTGGCCCACGCCTGTAATCCCAGCACTTTGGGAGGTCGAGGTGGTGGATCACTTGAGGTCAGGAGTTCCAGCCAGCCTGGCCAACATGGTGAAATCCTGTCTCTACTAAAAAAAATACAAAAAAATTAGCGGGGTGTGGTGGCACGGTGCCTGTAGTCCCAGCTACTCAGGAGCTGAGGAAGGAGAATCGCTTGAACCCAGGAGGTGGAAGTTGCAGTGAGCCGAGATTGCACTGCTGCACTCCAGCCTGGGCAACAGAGTGAGACTCGTCTCAAAAAAAGAGGAAAAAACATCATGATCAAGTGTGATTTATCCTGGAAATGTAAGGTTAGTTCAATCATTTCAAAATCGATCAATGCAATATGCCAGTTATACAGACTTAAAATTAAAAAATGTATTTATAATCATCTAACCAATGCAGAAAAAGCCATTTGACAAAATCCAGTATCCATTCAAATTTAAAAAAAACTCTTAGCAAACCAGAAATACAAGGGAACTTTCACAACCTGATAGAGGGCAACCATGAAAAATCCTATAGCTAACATCATCTTGTGAAAGACCTGAATGGTTCCATACTACGGTTAGGAATAGGGTGCCAGATGCAGTGGCTCACAACCTCTAATCCAGCAATTTGGGAGGCCGAGGCGGGTGGACCACTTGAGTCCAAGAGTTCAAGACCAGCCTGGGCAACATAGTGAGACCCCTCTCTACAAAAAATACCAAAAATTAGCTAGGCACGGTGCACGCACCTGGAGTTCCAGCTACTCAAGAGGCTGAGTCGGAGGATCACCTGAGCCTGGGGAGGTGGAGGCTACAGTGAGTGTGATTGCAACCACTGCACTCCAGCCTGGGCAAACAGAGTGAGACCCTGTCTCAAACAAACAAACAAACAAATGAACAAAAAGGATAGGAAAAGGATGTCTGCTCTCACTAATTCTATTTAAACATTCATTGGAGGTTCTAGCTAATGCAATAAGACAGTAAGAAGACGTGGGAGGGTGGGAAGAGGGAGAGTAGCAAAAAGATATTTAACTTGGGTACTGGGCTTAATACCGGGGTTGATAAAATAATATGTACAACAAACCCCTGTGACATGTGTTTACCTATGTAATATCTTCAACATGTACCCAAACCTAAAATAAAAGTTAAAAAACGAAAAAACAAGACAATAAAAAGAAATAGAAGACACCACAGGTTGGAAATGAAGAAGTAAAACTGTCTTTATTTACAGACAACATTATCATTTTACCTAGGAAAATCAAAGGACTCTACAAAAAAAATCTACTAGAACTAATAATAAGCTAAGGCAAGATCTCAGAATATACAAAGTAATATACAAAAACAAATTGTATTTATATATACTAGCAAGGATAATTAAACATTGAAATAAAAATACCATTTGCAATGTCATCAAAATTTGTAATACTTATGGATAAATTTGATTTAAAACATGTCAGACCTCTATATTGAAAATTACAAAAAGTTGCTAAGAGAAATTAAAGAAGACAAATAAATGGAGGGATATATATTGTTCATGGGTCAGATGGTCAATTTTCTCCAATTGTTTCTGTAGATACAATGCAACCCTAATTAACATCCCAGTGAGGTTTTTTTGGTAGAATTTTGCAAGCTGATATTCAATTTAAGTGTAAAGGAAAAACATAGAATTGAGAAAAAATTTTGACAAAGAATAAAGTTAGAATACTTATATTATCTCATTTCAAGACTTACTATAAAATTACACTGTTGGTAGGAATGTAATTAGTACAGCCATTATGGAAAACAGTGTGGTGATTTCCTCAAAAAACTAAAAATAGAACTACCATAATGACCCAGCAATCCCACTGCTAGATAGTTATCCAAAGGAAAGAAAATCGGTATGTCAAAAGAATTAAGTGTACTGCACATTTTGCAGTACTATTCACAACAGCCAAGATACTTGAATCAACCTAAGTGTTCATCAAACAATAAATGGATAAAGAAAATGTAGTATATATACACAATGGAATACCATTTGGCCATCAAAAAGAATGAAATCCTGTCATTTGGTATTTGACTTTCTGTGCTACTTATTTCACTTAAGATAATGGCCTCCAGTTCCATCCATGGTGCTGCAAAAGACATGATTTCATTTTTTTTATGCTTGAGTAGTATTCTGTGGTATAAATATGCCACATTTTCTTTATCCAATCATCTACTGATGGACACCTAGGTTGATTCCAATGACTTTGCTATTGTGAATATTGCTATTGTGAACATTGTAATTGCTATTGTGAATATTGCTTATTGTGAGTATTGGAAACTTGCTATTGTGTATATTGCTGCAATAAACATATGAGTGCAGGTATCATTTTTGTATAATGATTCATTTTCCTTTGAGTAGATACTCAGTAGCAGGGTTGCTGGATTGAATGGTAGTTCTGCCTTACATTCTTTGAATAATCTGCAAACTGTTTCCCACAGTGACTGAACTAATTTACATTTCCACAAACGTGTATAAGTGTTCCCTTTTCTCCACATCCTTGGTTTTCTGCGTATCTACCATATGTAAAATGCGTCAAGTTTACACTTGAATATATGTGGTTTACTATTTGTAAATTATTCCTCAATAAAGCTTTGAAAAAACAAAACAAAAAACAATCACAGATGAGGTGGGCGCAGTTGCTCAATGCCTGTAATCCTAAAACTTTTGGAGGCTGAGACAGGCAGATGGCTTTAGCTCAGGAGTTCAAGACCAGCCTGGCAACATGGCAAAACCCCGTCTTACAAAAAAATAAAATAAAATAAAAATTAGCCAGGCGTGGTGGCAACAGGCCTGTAGTCCCAGTTAACATGGGGTGGGGGGGGGGGGTGCGAGTGTTGAGGTGGAAGATAGCTTGAGCAGGAGATTGGAGGTTGCAGTGAGCTGAGATTGCACCACTGCACTCCAGCCTGGGTGACAAAGTGAGAATCTTGCCTCAAAAAAAAAAAAAAAAAAAATAATAAATAAAAATAAATAAATATCACAGATGAGAACACTGAATCTCAGAGAAGACATAAACTACTCAAGGACATACAGCAAGTCAATTGCTAAACTAAGCCAGAAATAAAACCCTGATCTCTCTCTCCTGGTGGGTGGAAGCCAAAGATGGCCAAATAGGACAGCTCGTTTACAGCTCCCAGCATGAGCGGCACAGAAGACGGGTTGATTTCTGCATTTCCGTTTTGAAGGTACCGGGTTCATCTCACTAGGGAGTGCCAAACAGTGGGTGCAAGGACAGTCGGTGCAGCGCACTGTGTGCGAGCCGAAGCCAGGGCGAGGCATTGCCTCCACTGGGAAGCGCAAGGGGTCAGGGAGTTCCCTTTCCTGTCAAAGAAAGGGTAACAGACAGCACCTGGAAAATCGTTGTCACTCCCACCCTAATACTGCGCTTTTCCACGGGCTTGGGAAAACGGCCCACCAGGAGATTGTGTCCCGCAACACTGGCTCGGAGGGTCTATGCCCACGGAATCTCACTGATTGCTAGCACAGCAGTCTGAGATTCAAACTGCAAGGTGGCAGCGAGGCCTGGGGGAGGGGCGCCCGCCATTGCCCAGGCTTGCTTAGGTAAACAAAGCAGCCAGGAAGCTCGAACTGGGTGGAGCCACCACAGCTCAAAGGAGGGCTGCCTGCCTCTGTAGGCTCCACCTCTGGGGGCAGGGCACAGACAAACAAAAATTCAGCAGGAACCTCTGCAGACTTAAATGTCCCTGTCTGACAGCTTTGAAGAGAGTAGTGGTTCTCCCAGCATGCAGCTGGATATCTGAGAACGGACAGACTGCCTCCTAAGTGGGTCCCTGACCCCCGAGCAGCCTAACTGGGAGCACCCCCAGTAGGGACAGACTGCCACCCCACTCGGCCAGGTACTCCTCTGAGACAAAACTTCCAGAGGAACTATCAGAACAGCTGAATTTGTGGTCTCATGAAAATCCACTGTTCTGCAGCCACCACTGCTGACACCCAGCCAAAACCAGGGTCTGGAGTGGACCTCTAGCAAACTCCAACAGACCTGCAGCTGAGGGTCCTGTCTGGTAGAAGGAAAACTAACAAACGAAAGGACATCCACACAAAACCCATCTGTACATCACCATCATCAAAGACCAAAAGTAGGTAAAACCACAAAGATGGGGAAAAAACAGAGCAGAAAAACTGGAAACTCTAAAAAGCAGACGCACCTCTCCTCCTCCAAAGAATGCAGTTCCTCACCAGCAATGGAAAAAGCTGGATGGAGAATGAATGAGTTGAGAGAAGAAGGCTTCAGACGATCAAACTACTCTGAGCTACGGGAGGAAATTCAAACAATAGCAAAGAAGTTAAAAACTTTGAAAAAAAATTAGACAAATGGATAACTAGAATAACCAATGGAGAGAAGGGCTTAAGGAGCTGATGGAGGCTGAAAGCCAAGTATCGAGAACTCCGTGAAGATTGCAGAAGCCTCGGGAGCCAATGCGATCAACTGGAAGAAAGGGTATCAGTGATGGAAGATGAAATGAATGAAATGAAGTGAGAAGGGACGTTTTAGAGAAAAAGAATAAAAAGAAATGAACAAAGCTCCAAGAAATTTGGTACTGTGTGAAAAAGACCAAATCTACGTCTGATTGGTGTACCTGAAAATGACGGGGAGAATGGAACCAAGTTGGAAAACACTCTGCAAGATATTATCCAGGAGAACTTCCCCAATCTAGCAAGGCAGGCCAACATTCAGATTCAGGAGATACAGGGAATGCCACCAAAGATACTCCTCGAGAAGAGGCAACTCCAAGACACATAATTGTCAGATTCACCAAAGTTGAAATGAGGAAAAAATGTTAAGGGTGGCCCAGAGAGAAAGGTCGGTTACCCACAAAGGGAAGCCATCAGACTAACAGCTGATCTCTCGCAGAAACTCTACAAGCCAGAAAGAGTGGGGCCAATATTCAAACATTCTTAAGAAAAGAATTTTCAACCCAAATTTCATATCCAGCCAAAATAAGCTTCATAAGTGAAGGAGAAATAAAATCCCTTTACAGACAAGCAAATGCTGAGAGATTGTCACCACCAGCCCTGCCTAAAAGGGCTCCTGAAGGAAGCACTAACATGGAAAGGAACAACCGGTACAGCCACTGCAAAAACATGCCAAATGTAAAGACCATCGAGGCTAGGAAAAACTGCATCAACTAACGAGCAAAATAACCAACTAACATCATAATGACAGGATCAATTCACACATAACAGTATTAACTTAAATGTAAATGGGCTAAATGCTCCAATTAAAAGACACAGACTGGCAAACTGGATAAGGAGTCAAGACCCATCAGTGTGCTGTATTCAGGAAACACATCTCATGTGCAGAGACACACATAGACCTCAAAATAAAGGATGGAGGAAGATCTATCAGCAAATGGAAAACAAAAAAAGGCAGGGGTTGCAATCCTGGTCTCTGATAAATAGACTTTAAACCAACAAAGATCAAAACAGACAAAGGAAGGTCATTAATAATGGTAAAGGGATCAATTCAACAAGAAGAGCTAACTATCCTAAATATATATGCACCCAATACAGGAGCACCCAGATTCTAAAGCAACTCCTCAGTGACCTACAAAGGGACTTAAACTCCCACACAATAATAATGGGAGATTTTAACACCCCCACTGTCAACATTAGACAGATCAACGAGACAGAAAGTTAACAAGGATATCCAGGAATTGAACTCAGCTCTGCACAAAGTGGACCTAATAGACATCTACAGAACTCTCCACCCCAAATCAACACAATATACATTTTTCTCAGCACCACACCACGCCTATTCCAAAATTGACCACATAGTTGGAAGTAAAGCTCTCCTCAGCAAATGTAAAAGAACAGAAATTATAACAAACTGTCTCTCAGACCACAGTGCAATCAAACTAGAACTCAGAATTAAGAAACTCACTCAAAACCGCTCAACTACATGGAAACTGAACAACCTGCTCCTGAATGACTACTGGGTACATAATGAAATGAAGGCAGAAATAAAGATGTTCTTTGACACCAATGAGAACAAAGACACAACATACCAGAAATGTCTGGGACACATTCAAAGCAGTGTGTAGAGGGAAATTTATAGCACTAAAATGCCACAAGAGAAAGCAGGAAAGATCCAAAATTGACACCCTAACATCACAATTAAAAGAACTAGAAAAGCAAGAGCAAACACATTCAAAAGCTAGCAGAAGGCTAGGAATAACTAAAATCAGAGCAGCACTGAAAGAAATAGAGACACAAAAAACCCTTCAAAAAATTAATGAATCCAGGAGCTGGTTTTTTGAAAAGATCAACAAAATTGATAGACCGCTAGCAAGACTAATAAGAAAAGAGAGAAGAATCAAATAGATGCAATAAAAAATGAAAAAGGGGTTATCATCACCGATCCCTCAGAAATACAATCTACCATCAGAGAATACTACAAACACCTCTACACAAATAAACTAGAAAATCTAGAAGAAATGGATAAATTCCTCGACAAATACGCCCTCCCAAGACTAAACCAGGAAGAAGTTGAATCTCTGATAGACCAATAACAGGATCTGAAATTGTCACAATAATCAATAGTTTACCAACCAAAAAGAGTCAGGACCTGATGGATTCACAGCGAATTCTACCAGAGGTACAAGGAGGAAATGGTACCGTTCCTTCTGAAACTATTCCAATCCTAGAGAAAGAGGGAAATCCTCCCTAACACATTTTATGAGGCCAGCATCATCCTGACACCAAAGCCTGGCAGAGACATAACCAAAAAGAGAATTTCAGACCAATATCCTTGATGAAATTGATGCAAAAATCCTCAATAAAATACTGGCAAACCTAATCCAGCAGCACATCAAAAAGCTTTTACACCATGATCAAGTGGGCTTCATCCCTGGGATGCAAGGCTGCTTCAACACATGCAAATCAATAAATGTAATCCAGCATATAACAGAACCAAAGACAAAAACCACTGATTATCTCAATAGATGCAGAAAAGGCCTTTGACAAAATTCAACAACACTTCATGCTAAAACTCTCAATAAATTAGGTATTCATGGGACGTATCTCAAAATAATAAGAGCTATCTACGACAAACCCACAGCCATATCAATACTGAATGGGCAAACCTGGAAGGATTCCCTTTGAAAAACTGGCACAAGACGGGATGCCCTCTCTCACCACTCCTATTCAACATAGTGCTGGAAGTTCTGGGCAGAGCAATCAGGCAGGAGAAGGAAATAAAGGGTATTCAATTAGGAAAAGAGGAAGTCAAATTGTCCCTGTTTGCAGATGACATGATTGTATATCTAGAAAACCCCATTGTCTCAGCCAAAATCTCCTTAAGCTGATTAGCAACTTCAGCAAAGTCTCAGGATACAAAATCAATGTACAAAAATCACAAGCATTCTTGTAACACCCATCACAGACAAACAGAGAGCCAAATCATGAGTGAACTCCCCATTCACAATTGCTTCAAAGAGAATAAAATATCTAGGAATCCAACTTAACAAGGGATGTGAAGACCCTCTTCAAGGAGAACTACAAACCACTGCTCAATGAAATAAAAGAGGATACAAACAAATGGAAGAACATTCCATGCTCATGGGTAGGAAGAATCAATATCATGAAAATGGCCATACTGCCCAAGGTAATTTATAGATTTAATGCCATCCCCATCAAGCTACCAATGACTTTCTTCACAGAATTGGAAAAACTACTTTAAAGTTCATATGGAACCAAAAAAGAGCCCACATTGCCAGTCAATCCTAAGCCCAAAAGAACAAAGCTGGAGGCATCATGCTACCTGACTTCAAACTATACTACAAGGCTACAGTAACCAAAACAGCATGGTACTGGTACCACAACAGAGACATAGATCAATGGAACAGAACAGAGCCCTCAAATAATGCCACATATCTACAACTATCTGATCTTTGACAAACCTGACAAAAACAAGCAATGGGGAAAGGATTCCCTATTTAGTAAATGGTGCTGGGAAAACTGGCTAGCCATATGTAGAAAGCTGAAACTGGATCCCTTCCTTACACCTTATACAAAAATTAATTCAAGATGGATTAAAGACTTCAATGTTAGACCTAAAACCATAAAAACCCTAGAAGAAAGCCTAGGCAATACCATTCAGGACATAGGCGTGGGCAAGGACTTCATGTCTAAAACACCAAAAGCAATGGCAACAAAAGCCAAAATTGACAAATGGGATCTAATTAAAACTAAAGAGCTCCTGCACAGCAAAAAACTACCATCAGAGTGAACAGGCAACCTACAGAATGGGAGAAAATTTTTTGCAATCTAGTCATCTGACAAAGGGCTAATATCCAGAATCTACAATGAACTCAAACAAATTTACAAGAAAAAAACAACCCCATCGAAAAGTGGGCAAAGGACATGAACAGACACTTCTCAAAAGAAGACATTTATGCAGCCAAAAAACACATGAAAAAATGCTCATCATCACTGGCCATCAGAGAAATGCAAATCAAAACCACAATGAGATACCATCTCACACCAGTTAGAATGGCCATCATTAAAAAGTCAGGAAACAACAGGTGCTGGAGAGGATGTGGAGAAATAGGAACACTTTTACACTGTTGGTGGGACTGTAAACTAGTTCAACCATTGTGGAAGTCAGTGTGGCGATTCCTCAGGGATCTAGAAGTAGAAATACCATTTCACCCAGCCCATCCATTACTGGGTATATACCCAAAGGACTATAAATCATGCTGCTATAAAGACACATGCACACGTATGTTTGTTGCGGCACTATTCACAATAGCAAAGACTTGGAACCAACCCAAATGTCCAACAACGATAGACTGGATTAAGAAAATTTGGCACATATACACCATGGAATACTATGCAGCCATAAAAAATGATGAGTTCATGTCCTTTGTAGTGACATGGATGAAACTGGAAAACATCATTCTCAGTAAACTATCGCAAGGACAAAGAACCAAACACCACATGTTCTCACTCATAGGTGGGAATTGAACAATGAGAACACATGGACACAGGTAGTTTGAACATCATACTCCAGGGACTGTTGTGGGGTGGGGGAGGGGGGAGGGATAGCATTAGGAGATATACGTCACGCTAAATGACGAGTTAATGGGTGCAGCAAACCAACACAGCACATGGATACATATGTAAGAAAACCTGCACATTTTGCACATGTACCCTAAAACCTAAAGTATAATAAAAAAAAAAAAAGCAAAACCCATCTTTGGAGTCCTAATCCTGTGCTCCTTCTACCGCACCGTGATACCTGATAAGCCTCTGATAAGACTGTTCTCGTCGTATCTTCTCTTCTATTGCCCTCATCGTTCTAAGTCTCTCCCCTGGGGCTCCATGGGAAAGTCCCTGAGATCTCCCTTCTCCCCTAGACCTGCTTTTCTCTCTCTGCCCACTGTACCATTTACTTTGACCTCTCTCTTTCTTTAGACATTAAGTAAATCCCAACTTACCTCTCAGCCAAACTCACCTGCCTCCAGGGGAGCTTTTCTAGTATTCAATTAGGCAATAGCATTATGGACTTGGCCTTCCTGAACTCTAAGGCAGTGCCTCCCAGCCTAGATTTACCTCAAGGTTTTTACGGTCCCCTTCCCAGGCTCCCTGCCCCATATCCCTAGGCATGGAGAGGTATTAAGCAAAGACCGATCAATGATCTTTCTGTTGTTTACAGATGAAGACATGAGGCCTACAGACTTGGTTTATAGCAGGGTAGGGACAAGATCTCAGGTCTCCTCCATCACCGTGCCCTATCTACTTCCCTGTCTGGCTCTCTGTCATTTTAGCATCTTGGCCTTGCAACCTTTAAATGGTGGGTTGGAGGCCTTATGGTTACCACAACCCTGTGAGGTTAGGAAAAGGAACCCTGAGCCCATGGGCCAGAAGAAGTGAGTGTGAAATTAGAACTGGGCAATGATGTCTAGAGCTCACCAGCTGCTTCTTATTAGGTTAGCAAATCTCTATACCCTCCTTGGAACATGGCTGCTCCATTGATCTGTCCCACCACCAGAGAAGAAGCAGCAGGAGTCAGACGAACAATTTTCTAAGCTCAGCTTTCAGGAAGCATCAGTGCCTTTGTAAAGCCAAAACAAGAAACAAGTACCAAAATGATGAGCCTCTTCCTATTCTTGAGACTGAATAGGGCCCTGCTTATAGCTTTGAGGCCACTTTTGAGCTAAAGAGGCAGCCAGTTTGGGCAGCTGCTTCCAGCAGGCACCCCAATGGGACAGGTTATCACTGTTACCAGAAGCAACTCTCCCTACACTGTAGTTTAACATTAGGAAGGAAACCTGGGATGGTCAGCCTGGGGCAGATGACAAGGTAATCAATCCAGGGAAGGCTGGCTGCCAGGATTAATATGGCTTTGATCCTCAGAGCTGAGCCAAGCACTAATGTTGGCTCCACCATCAGGGGGCCTGCTGCTACGATTTCATGAAGCATGAAAGCCTGCAGGAGATCTCAAGAGACCACGTAGGCCATGTTCCTGCCTCTGAGCAGGAATAGCTGACAATCCCTAGCACCCTTGAATTACTTGTCTGAAGGAAGGGAGGTAGGGGAAAAGAAGGCAAAGGGACTGCAAAAGTATGGACAGAGCTCATTTTTCAATCTAAAATGCCTTTTCCGGGATACTGCCCCTTTTTGTTAAGTGTTTTCTGAGAGAGATGGGGAAATGAGGAAACAGCAGAGGAAGGAAATCAAAAGTCCCTTCAGGACACAGGATATTACATCGGTTTGGCTGGTTAACAACCTGCTTCCCAGCTGGGAAATTTCCTTAAGCCTCACCTTAGCCTTCTTGAAATAAGGCTGGGACCTGTGTCACTACAGGAAGGTTCTAGGATAGATGAATTTTCCTCCTTTAGAATTTTTTTTTCCTAGTCCCTAAACTATCAGGGATGGGCAGGATTAATCTTTCTATAATGTTTGTATAGTGCTAAATGTGCAGGCTCTGAGTCAGACAGACATGAATTTAAGAACAAGGTGTATGTACCTGCTATTTGTGTTTTTTGTTTGTTTGTTTGTTTGAGATAGGATCTTGCTCTGTCACCCGGGCTGGAGTGCAGTGGCATGATTACAGCTCACTGCAGCCTCAACCTCCAAAGCTCAAGTGATCCTCTCACCTCAGCCTCCTGTGTAGCTGGGTCTACAGACGCGCCATTACACTCCGCTAATTTTTGTATTTTTTGTAGAGATAGGGTTTCTGCCAAATTGCCCAGGCTGGTCTCGAACTCCTGGGCTCAAGTCATCTGCCCACCTTGGCTTCCCAAAATGCTGGGACTACAGGCATGAGCCATTGTTCTACGTCCTTACTTTCTATTTGACCTTGAGCAACTTATTTCACGTCTCTAAGCCTCAGTTTTCTCATCCGGAAAATGGATCTTATAAAAGTACCAAGTAAATGATTGTTCTGTGAGGATTAGGTGAGCTAATATAAGAGACCTGGCATGTATGACTTAAATATAGTTCTGGGGCAGGCAGATGTGGACAGCCACTTCTCCAGGCTGCTAATGAAGAGAGCACATGTCCCAGGCCCTCAGTAGGGCAAATGCAAAGTGAACTCTGGGTCTGGGTTGGGCACTGGCTACTTATCTGACAGGTGCCTCTGTAGTAGAGGTGGTAGTAGTAGAGTTAGCAGAAGGTTGGAGGTCAAAGTTTCTAACCCCTTCCTCTAATTCAATATGCCAGGAGGCAAGATGGGTGGGTGGGAAGGGAAGGCAATAGCTACTTGTGCCAGCACTGAGCAAGCCAGAGTCCATGGACTCAAGAGCGACCTGGCAGTGAGGGGGAAGGTCCCAACACCTTTGTAATTTAATGTCAATCTCACCTCACCTCTGTAGAGTTCTTTTATCTCCCAAAACCCTTTTCCAGCACTTATCTCATTAGACCTTCACAGCAACTGTGTAAGATAAATAGGGCAGCAAATGTCCTCCCACACATCTTCCTTTTCTTCATAGTAGAAGTAGAAGTAGTAGTACTACTAGTAGTAACAATAGTTAATACTTACTTAGCACTTACTATGTGACAGACACCATATCAAATTCTTTACGTATATTAGCTATGCTATTTCATTTAATTCCCACACCAACTGCATAAAGTAAATAATATTAGTGTTCCATTTACTTGCCCTCAAGTAAATAAACATACCAAGAAAGATTTGGTAAGTAGATTAGGTCACACAGCTAGTAAGTGGTAGAGTTGGCATCCAATCCAGGTCTGTCTGACAATAAGGTCTTTGCTCTTAGCTATTATGCTATATACACCCTATTTTGCAAAGGGAGAAATTGAGGCTGAAGAGTTTGAATGTCTTCTCCAAGGATATGAAGCAAGTTAGTACCAGAAGACCAGAAGTAGGCCTAACTTTGGGTCTTCTGACCCTCCATCTGATGTTATTTCCCTTATTCCCAACTGCATTATCTATGGCATGCCCTCACACACTTGGTACTATGCTCCAGGCTCCCTGTGGTCACTATGAGATTGGAACATCAGGGATCAGGTAAACATGCCATCTTCCAGCAAGGTCAAGGGTTAATCTTTCATTCCTTGATGCTTGATCTGTAACGAAGGTGCAAAGAAGGCAAACAGCTTGCTCCAGACTCCCCACTGTACCAAGAGTGGAGAAATTCCACTCCTGAAGTTCTTAACTTTGAAGTCTGGGCTTGTTTCACTTGAATACCTATGTATGTGCCCATAAGACAGCAAAGAAAGCAGTATGGGTCAAAAGAAAA
Organism: Nomascus leucogenys; assembly: GCF_006542625.1. NCBI lineage: Eukaryota > Metazoa > Chordata > Mammalia > Primates > Hylobatidae > Nomascus > Nomascus leucogenys. The sequence goes on along the minus strand of NW_022096594.1, from coordinate 51,997 downwards.
TCAGGAAAAAGAAACCCAGTCTACTCCCCGTCTCCTTTTAATTGGGTCTGTGTGAGGTGGCTGAAGAGAAGGTCAGGGTCCTTTAGAACAAGAGGGGTTTGAAAAAAATCATACAATTTGGGTAGAGGTAGAGGGAAGGTAATGTCAGGGTCTTAAAGGCTTGGAGTGTCTTCTTGTAGAGGCTCTGTGATGGCCCTGAAGAGGGCGGGGAGAGAGCAGGAGTACAGGAAAGGTTGCAAACACATTTCCACCCTGGTCCTCAGCTCTGAAATCAACACTAAGAACCTGCCAGGATTTTGGCCTAGTGCTAGGTGTTGTAGTAGCTATGGAGTAATGCAATCCAAAGATCTGGCCAGTCCAAGCAGAAGGCTAACACACATGTGAAGGGAGCTTGTTTGGCGATCCCAAATGCCAGCCCATGGACCATACTTGACTAGCTGCATCTGCACCATGTGGGTAATATGAGGGCACTGCCAGGTTTGAGAGGCAATGGATTGGATCAACTATTATTGTCGATTGTCAGCGTCCATGTGGGGAACAGGAAGAGCAGGAGAAGGAGGTTGGAGGGACCGTCTGGCTGGAGTTCTCATTCACAAAAGATCTCTAGTGTACACTTTATCTATCTTGTAATTATCTTGTGAATGCCATCTATTGCGTTGTATTTGCACGATATGTGTTGCAATGTTTAGCTGTTAAAAGTAAGTATTTCAAAAGTACCACAATTTTTGAGACCGTATTTTGGCATTTCTTCATTTACAAATATCCAGAGAGCCTCACAAAATAAATGTGTTGTGAGCTTTCCACCAACTCCTGAGTGTAGAGATCTTTGAATGACAGGGTCAAGAAATGCACTTGGACCTTTAGGAACTGGAGAGCCCACACAAGTCCTAGTGGAATGTTAAAAACTATGACTGTGGTTATTATATCCACAAGGGTATAGAGGCAGGACTGAAGCTGCCACTGACGAGGCTGGTATCTGAATTTTTTAGGGAAGGTAGGAAGGAGCCTGGTCTGGGGATCTACTGAATGGTAGCAGAGATAAGACTGAATCACATACGCAAGAGTTTGGAATAACAACACAGTGATCATCTAGACTAACCTCCTCATTTTACATGTGGAGAAACTGAAGCCCAGGAAGATTAAATGGTATCACCGAAAGTCACAAATCTGTTAGTACCAGAGCCTAAAGTAACACACTGTATTTTTCTACTACACAAAGATTTAAGATATCAAAAGAGACAAGTGTCTGTCTGCAGAGGGGAGAGGAGATAGCTGAGAAGGACTACAAGGTTTTTTTATGCTCAAATTAATATATTCTTTATTATTATTATTATACTTTAAGTTCTAGGGTACATGTGCACAATGTGCAGGTTTGTTAATATGTATACATGTGCCATGTTGGTGTGCTGCACCCACTAATTCGTCATTTATATTAGGTATATCTCCTAATGCTTAAGCCTATACCTATATCCCAGATAGCGCTTGAACACAGGACCCCAAAAATGTTTTCTGTACCCTCCCGTCCCTGTGGAGGGTAGACAGGATTTGGGGGAACACTTTGAAGAGAGTCGCTGAGCAGTACCCTTAGGCCTAAGGCATGGAATATCCCAGACGCCCTTTCCATGCGGTGGGCCAGCAGCTGGTCTGGGCTCTGGCTAATGGTGTCCATGTGGTGACTTTTGCTGGAGCAGAGGGGGGCCCACCAGAGACAGCAGTAGCAGCACTGGGTTCTTGTTCCATGCCCTACCTGCTCCAGGGTTATAGTTGCACCTTCTACAATCTCCCCATGAAACTGGCTAGTGCTTTTGTCATCAGCTGCCTCTGAAAAGTCTTTTCATCAACAGACCTGGGGATTGTAAGCCCTCTGCCCTCCTCCTACCCTAGGCTCTTTGTTCTCTGTACTGTCTGCCAATCCCAGGTAAACAGCATGTCCACTGGGGCACAAGTAGAGGCCAAACTGTTCTGGGTATACTACAGGTCTCTCTGGGGAGAGTTTGGTTGACACTAAAGAATAATATGGCAATTGACTGCCCAGTTCTAGCACCACAAAACCTGAATCAGAAGCCTGGCTTCACCATTTACCATTTATATTACCATTTATATTTCTTCAGGCAGGTAACTAAAACCTTTCAAACTTAATTTCCTACTTTGTAAAATGAGAGAAATTGTCACATTGTAGGGCTATTGTAAAGACTATATGAAACAATATAGGTTGGTGCAAAAGTAATTGCAGTTTTGCCATTACTCTCAATGGCGGAAACTGTAATTACTTTTGCAGCAGCCTAATATATGAAGAAAAATTAATGGCACATAAATAGGGGGAAACATATTTTATTATATGTACCATGCTAATTTTGAGAAGGACTTTTAATTTTAATAATTAGAATGGACAATATTTATAAACTGGAACATCCAGTCATTCTATTTATAAAGGATACCTATTATTAAGAGAACCTTACTTTGAGTTCTGCAACTGATTGCTGTAGAATTTTGTGCAAATGACCTTTGTTCTCTAGAACTCATTTTGTCCAACTGTGAAACAAAGTAAACAGGGTGCAAGGGGGAAGCTCAGAATTACATTGAGGTTGATAATTGCCTCTGAGAGATTCATCAAAAATTGTACATCTGGAAAACTAAACATTGTATGTTCTTACTGATATGTGGGAGCTAAGTGATAAGGATACAAAGGCATAAGAATGATACAATGAACTTTGGGGACTTCCAGGGAAGAGTGGAGCGGAATGAGGAATAAAAGACTATAAATATGGTGCAGTGTATACTGCTTGGGTGATGGGTGCACCAAAATCTCACAAATCACCGCTAAAGAACTTACTCAGGTAACCAAATACCACCTGTACCCCAATAACATGGAAAAATTTTTTAAAATATACATTCTATTCCAGAATATAGCCCTGCAATAAGCACTGTTTTAAATTACTAGCAACTGAGTAATACAGGAGTTTCCAGCTTTCTGGTTCCTGGAAGAGGGTCAAGTGCCCTGTGTTCCCTGGACCTCAATTACCAGCTCTGAGAAATAAGGACAGGATGTCACAATACCCATGTTTCCTCCCTCATCTGAAGTCTGATGGGGGTGGGGCAGACTTTACGCCAGTTTTAGCCAGTTTATAGGGAATGTGCACAAACTGTCTTGTGTCCCATAATTTAAAATTTGACATAAAAAGCCAAATTCTACCTCATTTTAATGCCAAAACCTCACCCAAAGTGAACATGGGATGTATGTTACATACATGTTTAGCCAACGTGCATGCGCTTGGCTCCTCTCATAAATATGTATAGCTTTCCCCTCAAACCTACTGAATATGTAAGATACCAGTCCTGTGAGGCATAAGACCCAATCTGTCCTTCCCTTCTTTGAAGAGAGAGTACCTTTGGTTGCTCTCTTTGCTGGAGACTTTCTCTTCCCAGCTTGCAGACCAATATTGCTAATAAAGTTCTCTTTTCTACTATTTAGCCATCCTGGTGGTTTTTTGGATAATACAAGTAAAAAAAATATTTTATTCAGAAACTATTACAAGAGATGATGGGGTGTGGTGGCTCACCCCTGTAATCCCAGCACTTTGGGAGGCCAAGGTGGGCAGATCACTTGAGGCCCAGAAGTTGAGACTAGCTCGGCCAACATGGCAAAACCCCATCTCTACTAAAAGTACAAAAATGAGCCAGATGTGGTGGTGCATGCTTGCAATCCCAGCTACTTGGGTGGCTGAGGCACAATAATTGCTTTAACCTGGGAGGTGGAGGTTGCAGTGAGCTGAGATTGGGCCACTGAACTCCAGCCTGGGTGACAGAGTGAAACCCTATCTGGAAAAAAAAAGAGAAAGAAAAGAAAGAAAAGAAAAAAGAAACTATTGCAAGAGAGGAAAACCTCAGTATGGAACTGGTCCCAATTCTGAATATTGAGGAGGAGCTGAATACTGAATTCTGTGGGGCTGGGAATGCTTAGTCAAGGAGAAGAGTAGTGGCAGGTGCAGCCAGGGGGAGCAATTGATAAGAGACATCAAGGATAGAGAGGATTCTTGTTAGACTGACCAAACAGGATTCTTTCTGAGAGCAGACTAGAGTAATCAGATATTAAGAATGAGGGGATTCTCTTTAAACTGACTTTGCCAGATTACTGCAAATTAGGGCTATGCAGGTGTGGCAATGATGAGGGCAAGGTCCAGATACAGCCAAGAAGAGGACTTAGAAGAGCCTGACTAAAATTTGATTCCAAAGAGATTCATTGCCAATGCCACCATGCCTGTGCCTTCTCCTTCATCCAAAGTCTGACTGGGGTCTGCCCTAGGAGAGAGAAGGGAGGTGGAACCCTGAGCCCCAAAGGACTGGAGACCCACTGTATTCCATGGGCACAGTCCCCTTACCTGGGCCAGTAGCCAAGAGCAAAAACCCCCAGGTGGATGAAGAGTCAGTGGAGGAGGGGGTCATGTCAGGGACCAGAGGGCCCATCTGCTCTTTTGAGAAAACAGACAGCTCCTCAATAGCTCAGGATTTACAAACCAGCCTTGAAAAGAGGAAGACCCAGAAACCCAAACAATGGAACTGACCAGGCAGCTAAAATAAGGCATTTCCTTAGTATTTCCTTGAAAGTGTACTCAACCAATGGGTTCTTCCTGCCCATTGCACAGACAAAACCAATTCATTGAGACCATGCTATTGCAGTAGAGAAATAAGCTTTATTAACACAAGGTCAGCCATGCAGAAGACAGAATTATTACTCAAATCAGTCTCCCCAAAAGCTCAGAGGTTAGAGTTTCTCAAGGATAGTTTGGTGGACAGGGGACTAGGGAATGCATGCTGCTGACTGATTTGGGATCCAATCATAGAGGTGTGGAAAACTATGGTCATGTGCTGAGACTGCCTCTGGTTGAGGGGGGTGCACAGGATCAGTTGGGTCATGAGTCTCGAGTCCACTTCTGGGTGGGGTCAGTTGGTTGTCAGAATGTAAAAGTCTGAAAAATATCTCAGAAGACCAATCTTAGGTTCTATAATAGTGATATTATCCACAGGAGTAATTGAAGAAGTTACAAATCTTGTGACCTCCAGAACAATGGCTGGTTATTGTCTAACTATACCCTACATCTTAGCAGAATTCAGGCTCCTCATAATCCTAACCTTGTGGCCTTTCACTAGTTTTACAAAGGCTGCTTAGTTTTGGGAAAGGCTATTATCATCCTTGCTTTAAGGTTGAACCGTAAACTAAATTCCTCCCAAAGTTAGCTTGGCCTATACCCAGGAGTGACCAAGGACTACATGAAGGTTAGAAGCAAGATGGACTCAACTATGTCAGATTTCCCTTACTGTCATCATTTTGCAAAGGTGGTTACAAAAATCCCACTTAAATATCTCTGCATGTCACTGAACACATTAAATATAGAATCCACAGGACATTTTCTCATTCATTCCCCCTTCCTTCCAGTGTCATCCCCCCCACCCCCATACATAGGAGAAGAGCAGCAAGGATGTACAAAAGGGGCAGCCTTGCTCAGGGACTTTTATGTTCATTATCAATGTCAATGAAAGCTAAATCACAGATACTCGTTTGAAGAAGGAAATACTTTGGCCCTCTGCATCAGCAGTGAAGAGAAGAAAAGATTTTACAGAATAATTGATAGAAATTGGGCCATTATTTGAGGCCCTACAGCCCACACTTTACATCCCCACAGCCAGCAAAAGAAAGGGCACCCAGTTTCAATATGCAATTTCTGCTTGGAAAAACCACTGAAGCTTTAAGCATGAGCTTTGGGGTACCAACCTCAAAACTTTGAGAACCAAAAACAAAAAACTTTGAGAACCCCTAGTCTAAAGAAGGGTAGCCTCAGCTCTCCTCCAAGCCCCAGAAGCTGCCCAATTCTCCCTGAGATGACAAAAAGTGCTGGAAGGTCGTGCACATCCTCAACCTTCTTTGTCTGTCCTGAAGAGGGGAGACCAATTGCTCCCTAAGGCTACATCTCCAAGCAACCAGAACTGACTCCCCCAGAAATGGGCACAGCCAGTGATATGGAAGTGCTAGGAAGGAAAGAGCGTGGTCCCTTTAAATGATACAAGGGGTTAAGGTCCTGGTCCCTGGCTAGGGCTCCACCCTGGACCTGTGCCTATGGACCTAAGCGAGGACAGGCATTTTTGTTTATCTGCCCAAAGGTTGCATTTCCCAAGACCTCCCCTGGCCTGCCACGCCCCCATCCTGTGCCTATAAGAACCCCTAGACCCTAGCAGGCACACACACAAGCTGCTGGACGTCCAGAGGAGCAGATCAGCAGAAAAAGACACAGGCAGCTAAACACAGAGAGGAGCACATCAGCGGAGGAACACATGGGCAGCTGCATGTCCAGAAGAATGCACTGACAGGCACTGGCACACCTGCAGGCCCCAAACAGCCCCGACCAGTAGAACAACGTGGAGTTTGGCTGGGACACTCGGAGGAGAGCCCAGGCCACTGAGCGACCCAACTCCAGGGGAAAACCCTCCCACTCTAGCTCCTTCTGGCTTCCCCCAACTGCTGAGAGCCACCTCCACTCAATAAAACCTTGCACTCATTCTCCAAGCCCAGGTGTGATCCGATTCTTCTGGTACACCAAGGCAAGAACCCAGGATACGGATAGTCCTCTGTCCTTGTGACAAGGTAGAGGGTCTAATTGAGCTTCACCAGGACACAGCCTGCAGCACAGGACGGTTCTTGAGCACCTGAGATGGGCTGTTCCGGGTTCCCACAGTCCCCTAGCTTACTTCAGCCTGGGGTAGCTCCCTGGATCAGAATCCTCTCTTGAGCATCTGCCCCCTGCCGAGCTAGGCTGCAAGTTCCTGAGAGAGAGGGCTGAGGCCACGTCCCTCTTGTTTACTGTTTGATGCCCAGTAACTCAGTCACTATTTGTTAAATACATGAAGCTGCTGGGAGACTCGTGGCCCCTGGGTGGGATGGTCAAGTTAGAGTCCCTTCTCAGTTACCTGGTAGTCAGATATGCTTGTAATCTCTTCTTCTGTGGGGTGTGTGTGTGCGTGTGTGTGTGCGTGTGTGTGTGTGTGTGTGTGTGTGTTTTCTGTCTTCCCCGAGGAGGACCCAGGAGCTCCCTGAGGATGTGTTTAATAAACTGGTTTTAGTTAATGCCCCAACTCTGCTCCTTAGGCTCTCCTCTTCACCATCCCCACCCCTGCCCAGGAAAGATCCCTCCTGAGGAGTCCCCAGCTGTTCCCTTCTCCAGCTCTGTGTTTCCTGGGAAAGTTCCTGCTTCCTTCTCTGGAAGACCAGGGAGTTGGGCTCCTTGAAGAGCAAGGAGCCAGTTGGTTCCATGATCTCTTATCTACCTGTGGCCTGAACACTGCCCCCTCCTGAACACCTTGGGGATTGGGAGCAGGGACTTGGCTGGGTCTCGACCCCACTCTCCCACCATGGTGACTTGTGTTGTGGTGACGAAAATGCCTGTTGCCCGCCCAGGCACTTCTGGGAATAAACATGCTTATCTAGACAAGGGCCTCGGCCAGAGGAAACAAGGCTCAGAGACAGAAGGAAATAGGCAGGAAGACCTTCCTGACAGTAAAGGTAATTAAGATCAGAAACCATTTACCAAGGAATGTATGGGTCTCCTTTTCCTGGAGATTATAGAAACCTGGAAGCTAATGGGCCCCCAGAGAGCAGCTGGTCCAGCCCCTTCATTGTATAGATAAGAAAACTGAGTCCCACAAAAGAAGGTCCCTGCCCAGGGTCATGGAGCTGCATAATGTAAGAGCAGAGACCAAGACCTGATGCTAGGACTCTCTGGCCAGATCAGTTTCCATTACACCAAGCTGAGAGGCTTCCTTCAACCACAGGACAGCCTGGCTCATTTTCTCGAGTGTCTTTGCTGTACAGATGAGAACTTCTTGTGGTGCCCAGAGGGTAAAAGGCCTATGGGAGGGAGAGGTGAGGCCAAAGCCCCTGTCCTCAGGATGCTCAGGCCCAGGATGTTGCCTGGACACTCCCTTGCCCCTGCTGAGGACAAGAGGGACACGGTCACTCCAGAGTGTCTGATGGCTGGCTCCCTGGCTGGGATCTGTGATCTCTCCCCAGAAACTTTCCTGTACTTGCAGTGCACCCTCCCCTGCCACACACCACACACAGAAGGCCCCTCACTCGGGCAGTCAGCACCCCTTTGGGGAGCTGCTTCCAAAAGGTTCACCTGAGGTGTGGGGCACAGATATTTAGAAATCAAGGTTTCTTCTGGGTGAGGGGGAGACTGAGGCACATGCACCCAAGGGCAGTCAACTGGGAGGAGAGAAATGGGCCAAGGAGATCACAGAAGGTGGGATTGCACTGGTCTTGACAGATCCTGGGTAGGACTTGGACTAGTATGAGGGTGGAGGCAGGAGTGGTGGAGGCCTTTACTGCCCCCTTCCTAAAGGCTTCCCTCACCTTTCTGGACGTAGAGCAGGTAGGGGTGTCAGAGTGTGGTCATCATGGCACATATAGGAGTTTGGACTCCTGATATGAGTTAACAACCTGACCCAGTACCTCAGTAGCTGGGTGACGCTGAGCTCTTCGTTCTTGAATCTCAGTCTCATCTCAAAATTTGGGAACTAGCAATACCTTCTGTAACTGTAAGTGGAGCTCACAGGGGTCTCAGGAAGAGCCTGCAGGTCTATGGTTTCCAGGACAATCCTAGTTCCTTGTAATTTCATGATGTTCCTGAGGAGGAACTCATAGATTAATTTATTTACATCCTGACTACAAAAAATGGAAAAAACACCATAACATAAACCCTCCATAACATTGATGAGACATGAAACATTTAAAGTTTGGACATTCCCTGGGTATTTGATGATATTATGAAATGATTACTAATTACTTTAGGTGTTATAATGACACTGTAGTTATGCTAAAGGGGTTCTTATCTTTCAGAGCTCCATACTGAAATACTTATGGATCCAATGATGTGTGACTAGCCAGGTGCTGATAATTGTTGAAGCTGGATGCTGTGTATAGGAGGGCTCACTATGCCCTTCCAGTTGTGTATAGGCTTGAAATTTTCCATAACGAAATGTTTTAAATATGAAACAGCGAAGGGTGGAGCAGTTTATCCAACTGTGGCATATCTGTCCTCTGGAAGACTTTTCAAATACACATAACACTGGCAAATATAAGAAAAGCCTTGTATCCAATGTGTGAGCACCAGCGGTATTGCCGATGGGTGCTTGTGACTGGAGAGAGCAACTGTGCCCCCTCATTTCAGCCCCTCATTGAGCAGCATTTGTGCTGCTCCTCTCAGCCTGTGGCAGCTGGTTTGGTTGCCAGGCAATGGAAGGCAGAGACCAGAAGCTCTTTTCTTGGGAGGAAGAAATGGGAGAGGGAGGGGAGAAGCAAGAAAGAAGCTCACAGCCGGAAGGCTTGTTCCCGCCTGAGAGTCTGGCCCAGGGCTGGGGAGATGGGAATGGGGGTAAGGTCCTCACAACCCCTACTTTCCATGGTTTACTCCTGGGGGACAGCCCCACTTTCAGAGCTTGAAGCCCCAGAGAGACGGAGAGGGAATGCACGCACCTGCACCTCCTGTGAAGGTCAGAGAAATCTGTGACTAAGGAAGATGCCAATTAGCACCAGTCCACAGAGTTAGAGCTCTGGACAGACCTCTCCTGGGTACTTCCAAACTCTTATTATTTCAACAATTCTAGGAAAGCAGCTCGTCAAATGGAAAAATCTGCATTGGTGATCACCCTGAGCTTGGGCCATCCCAGAAGGCAAGAGGGCAGGGTTCTTCTTAGGTGGTGGAGAAGCGTGTTCTTGCTGTCCTTCGGGGACGGGAAGCAGAAGCCTCTGGCGCTGCACAGTGGCCTGGCAGTCTCATGGGTGCTGACTATGTTGGGGAGCCCCACGTTCTGGCATTCCTTCAGACCTGGCTTTCACCGAAGGGCTGTGTGGGCCCGAGCCTGTCCTGACTCTCAGTTTCCTGATCTCTAGGAGGGAATTATCTTATATGATCTCTTGCCTCTCTTCATGCTCAAATGTACTGGATTACAACACGCCCCCCAACCTCCACCCCGGGCAGGAATTGCTCTCACCCAGGGTTATAGGAGCCTGTGTGGCACACCCTACTTCCACCCACCAGGCTAGACTGAAGAAACCAACACAGCTGGTTACCTCTGTCCGTCTTCAGTGAGGGCACTTCCCAGAGCCACACTATAGTGAACATGAGCTGCCTCCTGGTGGCCTGGGAGGTGGGATTCAGAGGGGCTCCAGGCAGGCAGGTTGGGGGGTGAGGTCAGAAGCTGCCCCAGAGATCAGCTTTTCAAGAACAGGCATCTGAGACAGAGTGTGTCTGTGCTGGATGAGGAAAACATTGGGGAGGCCAGCTGTCTATAGCTGAGCAAGAGCAGGGCCCAGACAGCTCCCTCTTTCTGCAGCATCTTTGTGGCTCCTGGTTGCTAGGAGCAGGCGCTTCTGTTACTAAGCAACAGGAGCTTGGTGGATTAAAACCAATTTCCTGAGCTCTCTAAAAGGGGGAGGGAGAGAAGGTGGAATGCAGATGGTCTAGGGAATCTCATGTTTGCCCCCAAGCTTAGCTGGACGTTGGGGGTGGAGAGTGAACATGCACCAGGTACTCAGTATAAAGACTGAGAGTAAGACTGGCAATTAAGATGCTGATTAGAGCAGTAATGAATGAGTAATGAATGCTAATTCTGCTCCTTTGCAAAACCCCAGGAAAGGCCTGTGGTCCCTGGGGTGTTTCTGAACCCTTATTATGTCAAAAATCCTAGGAATCACCTGACTTGGCTAGACAAAACTGGGCAGAGCTCCTTCTCCAAACACAAAGGATCAATGCATTTTAGGGTCAATGGTCTCTCAAGGGTCCTGGGATTCTAACTCTAAATGAATGATAGAGGGTCCTGGACATGTGGCCCTCTACCTTTTACTTAGATAACCTCAGTGATGACAGGGAGCTCACTTCTTCCTGAGGCAGCTCTTTGTGTACTTTACCCTTAGAATGTACTTTTTCTTGTGAAACCCAACTCAGCCTCCCTGAGGCTCCTTCCCTAGGGGGCCAATGGAGCTACTCCAGTCTGCTTGGCTATAGAAAGCTGTAGCCTCTCTTCTGTGAGTCTCCCTTCCAAAACCTCTATTCATCTCTTAGGGGCGAGACTCAGGGTAGGGAGTGTGGGGGGGTGGCCTCACTTGCTCCCTTCTGATCCCCTATGTCCCACCTTGTGTTTAGCCTTTTTAAATGGCAAGTCACTAGGATAGACGCATTTATCAAGAATGTCTAGACCCAATTTGGGCCTTAAATTCCAGGCTTCTCCCACTGTCCTGCTTACATAGGGACACCCTGTCCCAGGGCAGTGTTTTTGGGTTAGAAAGATTGAAGAAATCTGTGTTGGGGGGAAGGAAGTGTTTACAGACTTAACAGAGAGGCTTCCAGTTCCAGAATGGGAGTATGAGGAGCCCTGTGGACCCAAAAAGAAAAACTGCAACTGGTGAAATTCATTTAAATATCAACTATTCAAAGTCTCTGGAAATTGTCCTAATTTTCTACAGCAAATGAAGGAACATTTATTCAAGAAACTCTAATACACCTTGGTAAGAATAGCAAGAGTCTCTGGTATTTGAGCCATAACCTGCTCCCATCTGTAAACCAAAAATAAAATTCTAAGGCTCCCCAATCATCTGAATGGACTTCCCCCTCAGCCAGGGCTCTTTTAGAATTTAATCTGAGAGACTGTTTCATGCCATGATGGGAAGTGGGAGTCGAACATGCCTCATTATACCTCTCTGGTATTAACATCAACACAGACTTTAAGTCTGATAAGAAACATTTACAATGTATTCTCTCTGAAGCCTGCTAGCTAAAAGCTTCCTCTGCACAATTAAACTTTGGTTTCCACAATCCTTTATCTTAGCCCAAACATTTCCTTTCTATTGATCACAAGTCCTTAAGCAAACTCAACCAATTGCCAACCAGGAAATTTAAAAATTTACCTATAGCCTGGAAGCCCCAGCTTCAAGTTGTTTCACCTTTCTGAACCAAACCAATGTGTATCTTAAATGTATTTGATTGATGTTTCATGCCCCTCTAAAATGTACAAAACCAAACTGCACCCAGACCATCTTGGACAAATGTTCTCAAGACCTTCTGAGGGCTGTGTCACGGGCCTTGATCACTTATATTTGGCTCAGAATAAGTCTCTTCAAATATTTTACAGAGTTTGACTCTTTTCATTGACAATAATTTTGCACCCAACGTGGGACCTCAGAGAAGACTCAGGACCATGAAGGAAGTTGCCCAAACTCAGAGCTAAGGAGCAGAGGCCCATTGAAGCCTCCCTGACTTCGAGCTTCTCCTCCGGTGGAACTGGTAAGTCCTCCTGAGCCTTGGCCCTCCCTTTGGTTAATGGTCCTTGATTTATTCTGAGCTATTTTATTTTTCTCCTAGGAAGTTGTTTAAAGATCCTACTTCTAGTTCAGAGGTGCATTTTAAAGAATCTTCTCCCTTGCATTTTCTCCCAAAATTAATCTCAATTTGGCTTGTCTGTGTGCATTTGCATGATAAATTATACTGTTGTTTTTATAGGTAAATGAGAAACTGTGTTTCCTTAGCTCTGAAGAGAAAACACATTTGCTTCTCCGAGGCAAAAGGTGCCCCTGCATGACCAAGGGCCTCATGGGAGTGTCTGGTGGGGGATAACCCCCCATGATGTGCAGTGGCCCTACAGGGAACCCCCAACAAAATTAGTTTTAAAAAAGGCTTATTCAGGAAACACATATAGGAGCTGGTCACTCCATGATTTGAGCCCTCCTGGAGGGGCTTAGACTTCCAGAGAGGAAAACTGAGATAAGTAAGAGGGCATAATGACTCAGTGGTGACACACTGTGAAGTCCTGTCTGCAAGCAGCCCACTTCAACCCACTCCACAAAAGCCCCAGGCCACAGCTCAGTTCCTCCTTTTTTTTTTAAGTGTGGGAAACAAATAATCTAATAATGAGGAGAAAACAAGGAGGCACTCCATTGGTTTTATGGCACCTTTACTTGCTAAAGTTTATGTAAAATGAAAATAGTATGGTCATTGTGCACATTTATGTTAAGGAAAAAGAACCCCAAGGTCAACCTGCAAACTGTAAAGTTCCTAAGTTCTCTTTTTCTCTATTTTCTTTTCTGCCTGCTTTAAATCTGCTGTTACCTTTCTACTGAGATAACAATCACTACTTGGATCTAATTTTTTTTTTTTTGCAAGCCAGTGAATTTGTATTTATCTCATGCCTAAAGTTCTGAAGTAAAAGCCATAGGATCTTTGTGTGTGTGTGTGTGTGTGTGTGTGTGTGTGAATATGTATTTTAAAAGAACTTTATAATAGACTTCTATAATTTTATGTTTAATTGGCAAATTAAATCTGTTTTAATTTCCCTCTAGCACACCAGACTTTCTCTCTTGGTACCCTGAGATGTAAATTTTGCTGATTTTCCACCTAAGAATTGTTTCCTTTAATAGGCAAATGTAGAGCTATTTAGCTGACAACTGTCTAGGTTGATGAAACAGGTTATCAAGAATTTAAAAGTCTGGCCGGGCGCGGTGGCTCAAGCCTGTAATCCCAGCACTTTGGGAGGCCGAGGTGGGTGGATCACGAGGTCAGGAGTTCGAGACCATCCTGGCCAACATAGTGAAACCCTGTCTCTACTAAAAATACAAAAAAATTAGCAGGGCGTGGTGGCGGGCGCCTGTAGTCCCAGCTACTCGGGAGGCTGAGGCAGGAGAATGGCGTGAACCCAGGAGGCGGAGCTTGCAGTGAGCCGAGATGGCACCACTGCACTCCAGCCTGGGGGATAGAGCCAGACTCTGTCTCAAAAAAAAAAAAAAAAAAGAAAAATTTAAAAGTGTAAGTTAGGAAACAATGAGGTCTTATGAATCTATAAGATGTACTTCTATCGGCATGCCTAATACATCTATGTATTTATGTGTTGTGTACACAATGTTTCACTACTAAAAATATATAAAAGAGCTTTAATTAATTGGCTTAAAGAAAAACAAGTGCTTAAATAAAATATTTTATCAAAAAAAGACTAGTCAAATGCTTTTTAAAGTTCACATCACTTGAGTAAAATCTTTAATAAATAAGCTGGCTTTAAAATTATTGGTAAAATAATATTAGAAATGTTTTAAGAATTGTTAGCATTTTTGTTTGTGTTTCTTGATCAAGTGCTTTCATGCTTATTCCTCCAGAATACAAGATTAGTCATAAGGGTTATAAAACTATAAAACCCAGCCAAAGGCAGAGTGATCTTTGCTTGCATAATTTTTGATAAGTAAGATGGAATATTGCTGGTTTAATGAAAACGGCTAAATCCTGAGTTATTGGTAAAAATACCCTTATATTTAACCCTAAGGTTGTTCCTTAAGGAAACACCTGAAATTCACAGCTATCAAAATGGTTAACCGGGAAGTAACTTAAGGAATGACTATCACAGTTTTTGTATCTAATCTGGGTAAACTATTAAATCAATCAATCAGGTAAATATAATGAAAGAAATGCTTGTAAACAAACATCATATAATTTAGGATCTAAGGTTATTAATAAATATTAAGTATCTGGGTAATTTCCAATTTAAAAACTATAGTAAAACTTTTTTTAAAGTGTTCTTATTAAAAGGTAAATATCTTCATCTAATTCTAAGTTTATTTAAGGGTTATGTATAAAACAAGGTAAAACGAACCAGAAAATAACAGATGGAAAGAAAGTTAAAGATATAAAGAGGTATTTTTCAGTAAAGAAGGTAAAAATGAAAGTAATTTTACATAAGAAAGAATCTTGTGTGGTGAATTTTTGTCCTAAAATAAAATGACTGGGTTGTTCAAGAAAGAGAAACATTTAGGACAAAACAGAAAATCCAAACATGTTGTGAATAGTCTATGCAAGTCATAATAATGTTAGTAAAAAGGAATTTTGTTTAAAAAAAAGGGTTGTATAATTTAGTTGACTATAATTAAGAAAAAATTATAATAGTCTTTCTAGAGATGAGTATTTGGTATTAAAAATATATACACTAATACAAAACTAAACAATTGGTTAAAACAAGATTTTATTTAAAATATTGACTTATTCTTTATGCAAGAAGTTTTTATAAAATCTGTCTGTTTAAAATTCTTCAGATAAACATTGCCTTGGATAATAGCTCTCTCCTTCACCTTTTCTTGACTCCTATAACTTATTAATTACCCAAATTAAGGGAGATAATTTTTTTAAAAAGAGGTAAAAGTATATTTTGGACCTGCTTTTTTTATTCTGCATGCCTGTTATATCTCTATCTTTATATGTGTCATATGGAAGTGACATTTCACTACCAAACTACATGGAAGAGCTATAACCAAGTAATTTTTTGAAAGTAAGTGTTTATTAGACTGGTAGAGGCTAGCTCAGATACCTTTTAATTCACATGACTTTGGTAATCTTTGGTAAAATTAATGTGGTAAATTTAATCTCAACTCACTCCAGTAATTTAAAATCTTAAAGTCGTGTTATGTTAAAACATAACTGAGAATTTTCACTGGGAATTTTGGTTACTACAAGCTAAAATAGTAAATGCATAAAATATGTTTTTGGTGACATTTATAAAACACAAGGATGTTGATTTTTCTTAAAAAATTGTGTTTGTTTCTAAACTATTTAAGAGTTGCTTTCAAATGAAGGAAAAATTATACAGATAAAACTAAATGGAAAAAAACAACAACAATTATGCCAGGGCAACAAAAGTTAACTCTGAGACCTGTGGCTACCAACAAGTCGATGTGGAGGATGGAGGAAGGGTAAAACCAAGTAACTTTTAAAACCGGAGAGTATAATGTAAAGGGATTGTTCCATTTTGTAAATTGGTATCATCCACTTCTTTAAAAAAACCTTTACTATAATGGATTGTAAAAATAACCACTTTAAGGACAAAATCCTTAATTTTAAATGCTGCAGAAATTAAGAGCTTGTTTGGGTTAATGCAGGACCCACAACTCACTATTAAACAATCACTGATAAGTATATGTGATCCAAATGCACAAGGGGATATTTCTGAGAGAATGATCAGCGTAGTGGGCCAGATAAATGCCACTGTAAGTCTGTTTGCCCTGTAAAGGGGACTACCTAGGTCTCCCTATAAAACACCAAGTAGAGCACCCCAGATGAAGCAGTTAATATGTTTCATATGGGAGCCATGTGGAACTAGCTTTATAATGACTGGGATATCCCCCAACGAATAGGCCTATTACCCAGGTCATGGTAAATTTGGGGGTTAAGGGACCCCTTTTTACATGGGTGCCCCTCCCACAGAATCATGGAACTGTTTGAGAAGCCTTATAGAATTTGTTGTCCCTCAGTGGGTCTTATGAATGCAACTCTCTGCTGGGAACCCAAATCCTTTTTCACCAAAAAAGGTAAAATGATCTAAGGGTAAATAAATAAATAAATAAATAAAGTTCCTGGGACCAGAACATAAAAACCTACAGGTTAATAGAATTATAAAATTTAAGACGTTTAAACAAGCTTTATGTAACCTAGTAGCATGATTTATAATCCTTTCAATAGTTTGCTCAGAATGATGGTTTCCAGCTTCATCCATGTCCCTACAAAGGACATGAACTCATCATTTTTTATGGCTGCATAGTATTCCATGGTGTATATGTGCCACATTTTCTTAATCCAGTCTAGCATTAATGGATATTTGGGTTGATTCCAAGTCTTTGCTATTGTGAATAGTGCCGCAATAAACATACGTGTGCATGTGTCTTTATAGCAGCATGATTTGTAATCCTTTGGGTATATACCCAGTAATGGGGTGGCTGGGTCAAATGGTATTTCTGGTTCTAGATCATTGAGGAATCGCCATACTGTCTTCCACAATGGTTGAACTAGTTTGCAGTCCCACCAACAGTGTAAAAGTGTTCCTATTTCTCCGCATCCTCTCCAAAGTCACCTGTTATTTCCTGACATTTTAATGATCGCCATTCTAACTGGTGTGAGATGGTATCTCATTGTGGTTTTGATTTGCATTTCTCTGATGGCCAGTGATGATGAGCACATGAAATTTTAAGGGCCAGTTTTGAGAGATAAAATTAGGTCGAGGTCAGACCCTCCAAATCAAGAGGATGCCTAAACAGCTGATAAAACAAGCCTTCTAAACTGTTATGTGTCACTTTTGCATCCACCCCAACCATAAATAATTTTCTGCTTCCTATAGAATTAAAGAAAAATATTTACTGACAGTGAGAGACAGGACTAGCTGGATTTCCTAGGCTCACTAAGAATTCCTCAGCCTAGCTGGGGAAGGTGACCGCACCCACCTTTAAACAAGGGGCTTGGAACTCAGTTCACACCTGACCAATGAGGTAGTAAAGAGGGCTCACTAAAATATCAATTAGGCTAAAAGCAGGAGGTAAAGAAATAGTCAAATCTATCATCTGAGAGCACAGGGGGAGGGACAATGATTGGGATATAAACCCTAGGCATTCGAGCTGGGAGTGGGCAACCCCCTTTGGGTCCCCTCCCATTGCATGGGAGCTCTGTTTTCACTCTATTAAATCTTGCAAATGCACACTCTTCTGGTCCGTGTTTGTTACGGCTCGAGCTGAGCTTTCACTCGCTGTCCACCACTGCTGTTTGCCACCGTCGCAGACCCACTGCTGACTTCCACCCTTCCAGATCCGGCAGGGTGTCCACTGTGCTCCTGATCCAGCCAGGCACCCATTGCTGCTCCCGATCAGGCTAGAGGCTCACCATTGTTCCTGCATGGCTAAGTGTCTGGGTTCATCCTAATCGAGCTGAACACTAGTCGCTGGGTTCCACGGTTCTCTTACGTGACCCATGGCTTCTAATAGAGCTATAACACTCACCGCATGGCCCAAGGTTCCATTCCTTGGAATCCATGAGGCCAAGAACCCCAGATCAGAGAACAAAAGGCTTGCTGCCATCTTGGGAGTGGCCGCCCCATCTTGGGAGCAGCCTGCCACCATCTTGGGAGCTCTAAGAACAAAGATCCCCCGGTAACATTAGGATAAAGATACCTTGTGACAAGGCCTTCTGAGTATAATACTCCCAGTTATAAGTTGCAAAGATATATATACATAAAGATATCTATATATATTTAAGTTTTTCTAGAACAATGCTTATGTTTTCTTTAGCGAATGGCTAAAAGTCTGTAACCAAAACAAAGCTTACTGTAGCTCAACACATAGAAGTTAAAAATAAGTCAGTTTTGTAACTTTGCCTTTTTATGTTTGTTGGCTTTTTCCTTAAATTTTTTTTTTTTTTTTTTTGAGATGGCGTTTCGCTCTTGTTGCTCAGGCTGGAGTGCAAAGGCGTGATTTCGGCTCACTGCAACCTCCGCCTCCCAGGTTCAAGCGATTCTCCTGCCTAAGCCCTCCAAGTAGCTGGGATTACAGGCATGAGCCACCAGGCCCGGATAATTTTGTATTTTTAGTAGAGACGAGGTTTCTCCATGTTGGTCAGGCTGGTCTCGAACTCCCAACCTCAGGTGATCTGCTTGCCTCGGCCTCCCAAAGTGCTGGGATTATAGGCGTGAGCCACTGCACCCGGCCAAAATAAGAATTTTAAGAGGTAATAAATGCCTGTCCACATCCGTTCCTATCTGGCCTAGAGCAACTAATCGGCTATAAGTCTTTTGACTCTCAAGGCCCTGGGCCATAAAGAGCCCCACCAAGGGACAGAATGGACCTAGTGCAGGCAGCCATGCCACTCTGACAATGCTATGGGACAAATAAAGATTTGCTTTTTTTTTTTTTTTTTTTTTTTTTTTTTTTAAGTTTGCTCTGTCCCAGGCAGCATGCGCACCTCACTGCAGCTCTGCCCCGGCCCACTCCTGCAGCCCTAATGGCTAGGCGCACACGCCAATTTATAAAGATTTGCATGGCTCATTTGACTGTTGCTCGCTAATGTTTCCTCTGCCAAATCTTGGCCAAAAAGGGGAAAATGTAAACCAAAAGTAAAATTATAAGGCTCCCCAACCATCTGAATGGACTTCCTCCTCAGCCAGGACTCTTAAAATTTAACCTGAGAGACTGTTTCAGGCCATGATGGGAAATGGGAGTCGAACATGCCTCATTATACCTCTCTGGTATTAACATCAACACAGACTTTAAGTCCGATAAGAAACATTTTACAACCTATTCTCTCTGAAGCCTGCTAGCTAAAAGCTTCCTCTGCACAATAAAACTTTGGTCTCCACAATCCTTTATCTTAACCCAAACATTTCCTTTCTATTGATCCCAGGTTCTTAAACAAACTCAACCAATTGTCAACCAGGAAATTAAAAAATTTACCTATAGCCTGGAAGCCCCAACTTCAAGTTGTTTCTCCTTTCTGAACGAAACCAATGTATATCCTAAATGTATTTGATTGATATCTCATGCCCCTCTAAAATGAATAAAACTAAACTGCACTTTCACCATCTTGGGCACATGTTCTCAAGACCTGCTGAGGGCTGTGTCACAGGCCGTGGTCACTCATATTTGGCTCAGAATAAATATCTTCAAATATTTTACAGAGTTTGACTCTTTCCATCAACACATCCCTAACCCCCAGTTTAGCATGATGGAAATTCTGTTCTAGTTGGGTGTAGTCAATAACATGGAGCTCTCTCTTCCTCCAGCTCCTAGTACAGGGCAACTGTTTGACTCTAGGAGGGTAGTCTGCTGGAATCTCTCATCCTCTAATCCCAAGCTCCATGTTGCAGAAGTTTTATTCCACTTAGGTGAGGCCAAGAGGACCGGGAAGCCCTTCCTCCAGTCAGCTCCCATTGGTAAAATGGAATCTCTACCTCAAGCATGGTGGGCCAATAATACTGTGTCTCTGATCACTCTGCCCCAGCTCACTCATAGGGTGCATGTTCAATGCTAGAAAAAACAAGTTGAGAAAATCCATAGCTACCATTTCTGCCCAGCACCCTGCTCATAGAGCAGGGGTGTCATTCTGGAAGAAAGAAGCTGCTCTCCTTACCTCTAATGTCTAGTGTAGTAGAGCAGAGATTCTGTCCATGAGGTGAGATGAGTTTTAAGAATGGAGAGCTCCTTAGCTCTCCCCAAGGAGTCTATCTTTATTTGGAAAAGAGAGTGAAGAAGTTTTTGTCTATAGTATTGTCAGGAACAATGACAATCTCGGTGGTGAGCAATCAAGAGGGCACCAGAAGCTCTATGATTCTAGTAGCAGCTGCATAATGGCTCACCAGCTAGAAGTTTAACAGAGAGAACCAGAGAAAAAACTAAGAAGGACCCTTTTAGGGTCTGGGCAAGCCTTGAAGACTTGAAAAGACCCAATTTTAATGTGGAAAAATTTATATCCCAGGGCATTGTTTAAAAACACTAATGGAATTAAGAAGTGGAGGCTAATAGCTGGTTGTGATATTATTAGAGATAGATCATCCAGAAGCTCAAAGAGGATCTTAGGTAAGGAGACAGAGAGCCCAGTTAAAATCACAGTATCACTGGTGGTAGATAATGTGTACATGCCCAAGACTGTGACCTCTGAGGAGTGAAACAGAGGCTGTATGCTGCAGGGAAATAGACTTCATTGAACTAGGCCAGATGATGAACTTAGAGGACAAAGCATCTACTATAAATATGTTCAAAGACCTAAAGGAAGCTATGCTTAAAGAACTAAAAGAGTCAGTCAGGGTGGCTCGTGTCTGTAATCCCAGCACTTTTCAGAGGCCAAAGCAGGAGGATCACTTGAGTCCAAGAGTTTAAGACCAGCCTGGGCAACAAAGTGCCCATCTCTAAAAAAAATAAACAAAATCAGCTAAAAATAGCTGTTTGTGGTGGCAGATGGCTATGGTCCCAGCTACTTGGGAGGCTGAGATGGGAGAATCAGTTGAGCCCAGAAAGTCAAGGCTGCAGCGAGCCAAGACTGTACCACTGCACTCCACCCTGGGTGACCTAGAGAGACCCTAAGAAAAAAAAACAACTAAAAGAATTTGTGAGAAATTCTTTTCATCAAATAGAAAATCAATAAACAGATCTAAATTAAGAAAGTCTAGTGTTGAAAAATACAATAACTGAAACGAAAAATTTCATAGAAGAGATCAACAGTAGACTTAAGGTGGCAGGAAATAAACTTAGCAAACTTGAAGATAGATCAATGCACATTGTGCAAATTGAAGAAGATTGAGGACACAGAATGATGAATAATGAACAGACACTCAGAGAAATGTGGGGCATTATTAAGCACACCAATATACATGCAATGGGATTCCAAAAGAGAAGAGAGCAAGAAATAAACAGAAGAAAATATTCAAAAATAAGAAAAACTTTCAAAATTTGAAGAAAGATATTAATCTACACCTCTAAGAAGCTCTACAAATAACAAATAGGATAAACACAAGGAGAGACACTTCAGACACACCACATCAAAATGTCAGAAGCCAAAAACCAAGGGAAACTTTAAAAGTAGCAAGAGAAAATTAGTTATCACATATAAGAGGAATTCCAATAAGACTTATGGCTGACTTCTACCAGAAAGAATAGAAGCTAAAAGGCATAGAGGAATGACATATTCAAAATGATGAAAGGAAAAAACTGTCAACCAAAAATCTTTTATAAGAAATATCCAGAATAGGAAAATTCAGAGATACAGAGAGTAGATTATTGGTCATTAGGAGCTAGGGCCTGGGGCACTAAGGGAGAAACTGCTATTAGTTACAGGGTTTATTTTGGCAGTTTTGAAACGTTGTGGAATTAGATCATGGTAATGGTTGCAAGACATTAAAAATACATTTAAAACACTGAATCGTACACTTTTAAAGGGTGAATTTTATGGTCTATGAATTTTATCTCAATAAAAGAATTTAAAAACATCTCAAATCAATAACCTAATATTTCAGCTAAAGAAACTAGAAAAAGAAGAGCAGACTAAACCCAAAGCAAGCAGAAGGAAGGCAATAATAAAAACTTAACATGAACAAATAAAATAGAGCAAAAAACAACGGAGAAAATCAAATGAAATCATAAGTTGGTTTTGTGAAAAGATCCACAGAACTGGCAAACCTTCAATTAGACAACGAGAAAAATAAAGAGAAGATACAAATCAATAAAATTAAGAATAAAGAGGAGACATCAGTATTAATCTTACAGAAATAAAAGGAACATAAAGAAATACTATGAACAGTTGTATGCTATTAAATTAAATTACTTAAATGAAATGGAAAAATTTCTATAAAGACAGAAACTACCAAAATCTATGCAAGAAACAGAAAATCTGAATTTAACTGCAACAAGTAAAAAGATAGAATTAGTAATTAAAATACTCTCCTCCCCCTAAATAAACCCCCAACTCAAATGTCTTCACTGGTGAATTTTACCAAATATTTAGAAAATAATTAATACCAATTCTTCACAAAGTCTTCTAGAACAGGAGGGAATATTTCCCAACTCATTCTGTGAAGTCAGCCAAAGGTATCACAAGAAGAGAATACTACAGACCAATATCTTTTAAGAAAATTGATGCAAAAATAAAATCATTGACAAAATCTAGCAAATTAACTCCTGTTACATATAGAAAAAATTATAAATCATGACCAAATGGGGTTTATTCCAGGAATGTAAAGCTGAGTTAACATTTGATAATCAACCAATGTAATACAGTATCTCAGTAGAATAAAAGACAAAGAAGATCACACGATTATTTCGAGAGATGCAGAGAAAGCATTTGACAAAATACAACATTCTTTCACAATAAAAACATTCAACAAACTAGGAATAAAAGGGAATTTTTTCAACATGATAATGGTCATCTACGAAAATCCCAAGGCTAATATCATACTTATTGCTTAAAGACTGCTTCCCCTGTAAGATCAACAACAATACAAGAATGTTTGCTGTCATCGTATCTATTATTCAGCATTGTACTTGAGGTTTCAGCCAGGACATTTAGACAAGAAAAGGAAATAAAAGGCATTTAGATTGGAAAAGGAAAAAATAAAACTACCTCTATTTGTAGATGACATGATCTTTTATATAGAAAATACTGACTTTTTCTTGAGGGTGGAGCCAAGATGGCCGAAGAGGAACAACTCCAGTCCACAGCTCCCAGCATGAGTGACGCAGAAGACGAATGATTTCTGCATTTCCAACTGAGGTACCGGGTGCATCTCACTGGGGATTGTCAGACAGTGGGTGCAGGACAGTGGGTGCAGTGCACCGAGCCTGAGCCAAAGCACAGTGAGGCATTGCCTCACCCAGGAAGTGCAAGGGGTTGGGGAATTCCCTTTCCCAGCCAAGGAAAGGGGTGATGGACAGCACCTGGAAAATAGGGTCACTCCCACCCAAATACTGCACTTTTCCGATGGTCTTAGAAAACAGCACACCAGGAGATTATATCCCGTGCCAGGTTGGGAGGGTCCTACACCCATGGAGCCTCCCTCATTGCTAGCACAGCAGTCTGAGATCCAACTGCAAGGTGGCAGCGAGGCTGGGGGAGGGGTGCCCACCATTGCTGAGGCTTGAGTAGGTAAACAAAGCGGCCAGAAAGCTCGAACTGGGTGGAGCCCACAACAGCTCAAGGAGGCCTGCCTGCCTCTGTAGACTCCACCTCTGGGGGCAGGGCATAGCCAAACAAAAGGCAGCAGAAATCTCTGCAGAATTAAATGTCCCTGTCTGACAGCTTTGAAGAGAGTAGTGGTTCTCCCAACATGCAGCTTGAGATCTGAGAATGGGCAGACTGCCTCCTCAAGTGGGTCCCTGACCCCCGAGTAGCGTAACTGGGAGGCACCCCCCAGTAGGGGCAGACTGACACCTAACACGGCTGAGTACTTCTCTGAGACAAAACTTCCAGAGGAATGATCAGGCAGCAACATTTGCTTTCACCAATATCCACTGTTCTGCAGCCCCTGCTACTGATACCCAGGCAAACAGGGTCTGGAGTGGACATCCAGCAAACTCCAACACACCTGCAGCTGAGGGTCCTGACTGTTAGAAGGAAAACTAACAAACAGAAAGGACATCCACACCAAAACCCCATCTGTACATCACCATCATCAAAGACCAAAGGTAGATAAAACCACAAAGATGGGGAAAAAACAGAGCAGAAAAACTGAAAATTCTAAAAATCAGAGCACCTCTCCACCTCCGAAGGACCGCAGCTCCTCATCAGCAATGGAACAAAGCTGGAGGGAGAATGACTTTGACGAGTTGAGAGAAGAAGGCTTCCGAGGATCAAACTACTCCGAGCTAAAGGAGAAAGTTCAAACCCATGGGAAAGAAGTTAAAAACATTGAAAAAAGATTAGACGAATGGATAACTAGAATAACCAATGCAGAGAAGTCCTTAAAGGACATGATGGAGCTGAAAACCATGTCACGAGAACTACATGATGAATGCATAAGTGTCAGTAGCCGATTCGATCAACTGGAAGAAAGGGTATCAGTGATGGAAGATCAAATGAATGAAATGCAGCGAGAAGAAAAGTTTAGAGAAAAAAGAACAAAAAGAAATGAACAAAGCCTCCAAGAAATATGGGACTACGTGAAAAGACCAAATCTATGTCTGACTGGTGTACCTGAAAGTGACGGGGACAATGGAACCAAGTTCTAAAACACTCTGCAGGATATTATCCAGGAGAACTTCCCCAATCTAGCAAGGCAGGCCTACATGCAAATTCAGGAAATACAGAGAACGCCACAAAGATACTCCTCGAGAAGAGCAACTCCAAGACACATAATTGTCAGATTCACCAAAGTTGAAATGAATGAAAAAATGTTAAAGGCAGCCAGAGAGAAAGGTCGGGTTACCCACAAAGGGAAGCCCATCAGACTAACAGCGGATCTCTCGGCAGAAACTCTACAAGCCAGAAGAGAGTGGGGGCCAATATTCAACATTCTTAAAGAAAAGAATTTTCAACCTACAATTTCATATCCAGCCAAACTAAGCTTCATAAGTGAAGGAGAAATAAAATCCTTTACAGACAAGCAAATTCTGAGAGATTTTGTCATCACCAGGCCTGCCCTAAAAGAGCTCCTGAAGGAAGCACTAAACATGGAAAGGAACAACCGGTACCAGCCACTGCAAAATCATGCCAAATTGTAAAGACCATCGAGGCTAGGAAGAAACTGCATCAACTAACAAGCAAAATAACCAGCTAGCATCATAATGACAGGATCAAATTCTCACATAACAATATTAACCTTAAATGTAAATGGGCTAAATGCTCCAATTAAAAGGCACAGACTGGCAAATTGGATAAAGAGTCAAGACCCGTCAGTGTGCTGTATTCAGGAAACCCATCTCAGATGCAGAGACACACATAGGCTCAAAATAAAGGCATGGAGGAAGATCTATCAAGCAAATGGAAAACAAAAAAAGGCAGGGGTTGCAATCCTAGTCTCTGATAAAACAGACTTTAAACCAACAAAGATCAAAAGAGACAAAGAAGGCCATTACATAATGGTAAAGGGATCAATTCAACAAGAAGAGCTAACTACCCTAAATATATATGCACCTAATACAGGAGCACCCAGATTCATAAAGCAAGTCCTTAGAGACCTACAAAGAGACTTAGACTCCCACACAATAAAAATGGGAGACACCCCACTGTCAACATTAGACAGATCAGCGAGACAGAAAGTTAACAAGGATATCCAGGAACTGAACTCAGCTCTGCACCAAGTGGACCTAATAGACATCTACAGAACTCTCCACCCCAAATCAACAGAATATACATTCTTTTCAGCACCACACCACACCTATTCCAAAATTGACCACATAGTTGGAAGTAAAGCACTCCTCAGCAAATGTAAAAGAACAGAAATTATAATCATAACAAACTGCCTCTCAAACCACAGTGCAATCAAACTAGAACTCAGAATTGAGAAACTCACTCAAAACTGCTCAACTACATGGAAACTGAACAACCTGCTCCTGAATGACTACTGGGTACATAACTAAATGAAGGCAGAAATAAAGATATTCTTGGAAACCATCGAGAACAAAGACACAACATACCAGAATCTCTGGGAAACATTTAAAGCAGTGTGTAGAGGGAAATTTATAGCACTAAATGCCCGCAAGAGAAAGCAGGAAAGATCCAAAATTGACACCCTAACATCACAATTAAAAGAACTAGAAAAGCAAGAGCAAACACATTCAAAAGCTAGCAGAAGGCTAGAAATAACTAAAATCAGAGCAGAGCTGAAGGAAATAGAGAAACAAAAAACCCTTCAAAAAATTGATTAATCCAGGAGCTGGTTTTTTGAAAAGATCAACAAAATTCATAGACCGCTAACAAGACTAATAAAGAAGAAAAGAGAGAAGAATCAAATAGATGCAATAAAAAATGAAAAAGGGGTTATCACCACCGATCCCACAGAAATACAATCTACCATCAGAGAACACTACAAACACCTCTATGCAAATAAACTAGAAAATCTAGAAGAAATGGATAAATTCCTCGACAAATACGCCCTCCCAAGACTAAACCAGGAAGAAGTTGAATCTCTGAATAGACCAATAACAGGTTCTGAAATTGTGGCAATAATCAATAGCTTACCAACCAAAAAGACTCCAGGACCTGATGGATTCACAGCCAAATTCTACCAGAGGTACAAGGAGGAACTGGTACCATTCCTTCTGAAACTATTCCAATCAATAGAAAAAGAGGGAATCCTAACACATTTTATGAAGCCAGCATCGTCGTGATACCAAAGCCTGGCAGAGACATAACCAAAAAAGAGAATTTCAGACCAATATCCTTGATGAACATTGATGCAAAAATCCTCAATAAAATACTGGCAAACCTAATCCAGCAGCACATCAAAAAGCTTATACACCATGATCAAGTGGGCTTCATCCCTGGGATGCAAGGCTGCTTCAACATACGCAAATCAATAAATGTAATCCAGCATATAAACAGAACCAACAACAAAAACGACATGATTATCTCAATAGATGCAGAAAAGGCCTTTGACAAAATTCAACAACCCTTCATGCTAAAAACTCTCAATAAATTAGGTATTGATGGGACGTATCTCAAAATAATAAGAGCTATCTATGACAAACCCACAGCCAATATCATACTGAATGGGCAAAAACTGGAAGCATTTCCTTTGAAAACTGGCACAAGACAGGGATGCCCTCTCTCACCACTCCTATTCAACATAGTGCTGGAAGTTCTGGCCAGAGCAATCAGGCAGGAGAAGGAAATAAAGGGTATTCAATTAGGAAAAGAGGAAGTCAAATTGTCCCTGTTTGCAGATGACATGATTGTATATCTAGAAAACCCCATCGTCTCAGCCCAAAATCTCCTTAAGCTGATTAGCAACTTCAGCAAAGTCTCAGGATACATAATCAATGTACAAAAATCACAAGCATTCTTGTACACCAATCACAGACAAACAAAGAGCCAAATCATGAGTGAACTCCCATTCACAATTGCTTCAAAGAGTATAAAATACCTAGGAATCCAACTTACAAGGGATGTGAAGGACCTCTTCAAGGAGAACTACAAACCACTGCTCAATGAAATAAAAGAGGATACAAACAAATGGAAGAACATTCCATGCTCATGGGTTGGAAGAATCAATATCGTGAAAATGGCCATACTGCCCAAGGTAATTTATAGATTCAATGCCATCCCCATCAAGCTACCAATGACTTTCTTCACAGAATTGGGAAAAACTACTTTAAAGTTCATATGGAACCAAAAAAGAGCCCGCATCACCAAGTCAATCCTAAGCCAAAAGAACAAAGCTGGAGGCATCACGCTACCTGACTTCAAACTATACCACAAGGCTACAGTAACCAAAACAGCATGGTACTGGTACCACAACAGAGACATAGATCAATGGAACAGAACAGAGTCCTCAGAAATGATGCCGTATATCTACAACTATCTGATCTTTGACGAACCTGACAAAAACAAGCAATGGGAAATGACTCCCTATTTAATAAATGGTGCTGGAAAAACTGGCTAGCCATATGTAGAAAGCTGAAACTGGATCCCTTCCTTATACCTTATACAAAAATTAATTCAAGATGGATTAAAGACTTCAATGTTAGACTTAAACCATTAAAATCCTACAAGAAAACCTAGCAATACCATTCAGGACATAGGCGTGGGCAAGGACTTCATGTCTAAAACACCAAAAGCAATGGCAACAAAAGCCAAAATTGACAAATGGGATCTAATTAAACTAAAGAGCTTCTGCACAGCAAAAGAAACTACCATCAGAGTGAACAGGCAATCTACAGAATGGGAGAAAATTTTTGCAACCTACTCATCTGACAAAGGGCTAATATCCAGAATCTACAATGAACTCAAACAAATTTACAAGAAAAAAACAAACAACCCCATCAAAAAGTGGGCAAAGGACATGAACAGACACTTCTCAAAAGAAGACATTTATGCAGCCAAAAGCCACATGAAAAAATGCTCATCATCACTGGCCATCAGAGAAATGCAAATCAAAACCACAGTGAGATACCATCTCACACCAGTTAGAATGGCCATCATTAAAAAGTCAGGAAACAGGTGCTGGAGAGGATGTGGAGAAATAGGAACACTTTTACACTGTTGGTGGGACTGTAAACTAGTTCAACCATTGTGGAAGTCAGTGTGGCAATTCCTCAGGGATCTAGAACTAGAAATACCATTTGACCCAGCCATCCCATTACTGGGTATATACCCAAAGGACTATAAATCATGCTGCTATAAAGACACATGCACACGTATGTTTATTGCGGCACTATTCACAATAGCGAAGAGTTGGAACCAACCCAAATGTCCAACAACGATAGACTGGATTAAGAAAATGTGGCACATATGCACCATGGAATACTATGCAGCCATAAAAAATGATGAGTTCATGTCCTTTGTAGGGACATGGATGAAACTGGAAAACATCATTCTTAGTAAACTATCGCAAGGACAAAGAACCAAACACCACATGTTCTCACTCATAGGTGGGAATTGAACAATGAGAACACATGGACACAGGAAGTTGAACATCACACTCCAGGGACTGTTGTGGGGTGGGGGGACGGGGGAGGGACAGCATTAGGAGATATACCTAATGCTAAATGGCGAGTTAATGGATGCAGCAAAACAACATGGCACATGGATACATATGTAACAAACCTGCACATTGCTCACATGTACCCTAAAACCTAAAGTATAATAATAAAAAATTAAAAAAGAACTAGACAAGCAAGAGCAAACACATTCAAAAGCTAGCAGAAGGCAAGAAATAACTAAGATCCGAGCAGAACTGAAGGAGATAGAGACACAAAAAACCCTTCAAAAAAGTGAATCCAGGAGCTGGTTTTTTGAAAAGATCAACAAAATTGACAGACCACTAGCAAGACTAATAAAGAAGAAAAGAGAGAAGAATCCAATAGATGCAATAAAAAATGACAAAGGGGATATTATCACTGATCCCACAGAAATACAAACTACCATCAGAGAATACTATAAACACCTCTACGCAAACAAACTAGAAAATCTAGAAGAAATGGATACATTCCTCGACACATACACCCTCCCAAGACTAAACCAGGAAGAATTGGAATCTCTGAATAGACCAATAACAGGCTCTGAAATTGAGGCAATAATTAATAGCTTACCAACCAAAAAAAGTCCAGGACCAGATGGATTCACAGCCGAATTCTACCAGAGGTACAAGGAGGAGCTGGTACTGTTCCTTCTGAAATTATTCCAATCAATAGAAAAAGAGGGAATCCTCCCTAACTCATTTTATGAGGCCAGCATCATCCTGATACCAAAGCCTGGCAGGGACACAACAAAAAAAGAGAATTTTAGACCAATATCTCTGATGAACATCGATGCAAAAATCCTCAATAAAATACTGGCAAACTGAATCCAGCAGCACATCAGAAAGCTTATACACCATGATCAAGTGGGCTTCATCCCTGGGATGCAAGGCTGCCTCAACATACGAAAATCAATAAATGTAATCCAGCATATAAACAGAACCAACAACAAAAACCATATGATTATCTCAATAGATGCAGAAAAGGCCTTTGACAAAATTCAGCAGCGCTTCATGCTAAAAACTCTCAATAAATTAGGTATTGATGGGATGTATCTCAAAATAATAAGAGCTATTTATGACAAACCCACAGCCAATATCATACTGAATGGGCAAAAACTGGAAGCATTCCCTTTGAAAACTGGCACAAGACAGGGATGCCCTCTCTCACCACTCCTATTCAACATAGTGTTGGAGGTTCTGGCCAGGGCAATCAGGCAGGAGAAAGAAATAAAGGGTATTCAATTAGGAAAAGAGGAAGTCAAATTGTCCCTGTTTGCAGATGACATGATTGCATATCTAGAAAACCCTATCATCTCAGACCAAAATCTCCTAAAGCTCTTAAGCAACTTCAGGAAAGTCTCAGGATACAAAATCAATATAAAAAAATCACAAGCATTCTTATATGCCAATAACAGACAAACAGAGAGCCAAATCATGAGTGAACTCCCATTCACAATGGCTTCAAAGAGAATAAAATATCTAGGAATCCAACTTACAAGGGATGTGAAGGACCTCTTCAAGGAGAACTACAAACCACTGCTCAGTGAAATAGAAGAGGATACAAACAAATGGAAAAACATTCCATGCTCATGGGTAGGAAGAATCAATATCGTGAAAATGGCCATACTGCCCAAGGTAATTTGTAGATTCAGTGCCATCCCCATCAGGCTACCAATGACTTTCTTCACAGAATTGGAAAAAACTACTTTAAAGTTCATATGGAACCAAAAAAGAGCCCGCATTGCCAAGTCAATCTTAAGCCAAAAGAACAAAGCTGGAGGCATCACACTACCTGACTTCAAACTATACTACAAGGCTACAGTAACCAAAACAGCATGGTACTGGTACCAAAACAGAGATATAGAACAGAGGCCTCAGAAATAACGCTGCATATCTACAACTATCTGATCTTTGACAAACCTGACTAAAACAAGCAATGGGGAAAGGATTCCCTATTTAATAAATGGTGCTGGGAAAACTGGCTAGCCATATGGAGAAAGCTGAAACTGGATCCCTTCCTTACACCTTATACAAAAATTAATTCAAGATGGATTAAAGACTTCAATGTTAGACCTAAAACCATTAAAATCCTACAAGAAAACCTAGCAATACCATTCAGGACATAGGCGTGGGCAAGGACTTCACGTCTAAAACACCAAAAGCAATGGCAACAAAAGCCAAAATTGACAAATGGGATCTAATTAAACTAAAGAGCTTCTGCACAGCAAAAGAAACTACCATCAGAGTGAACAGGCAATCTACAGAATGGGAGAAAATTTTTGCAACCTACTCATCTGACAAAGGGCTAATATCCAGAATCTACAATGAACTCAAACAAATTTACAAGAAAAAAACAAACAACCCCATCAAAAAGTGGGCAAAGGACATGAACAGACACTTCTCAAAAGAAGACATTTATGCAGCCAAAAGCCACATGAAAAAATGCTCATCATCACTGGCCATCAGAGAAATGCAAATCAAAACCACAATGAGATACCATCTCACACCAGTTAGAATGACCATCATTAAAAAGTCAGGAAACAACAGGTGCTGGAGAGGATGTGGAGAAATAGGAACACTTTTACACTGTTGGTGGGACTGTAAACTAGTTCAACCATTGTGGAAGTCAGTGTGGCGATTCCTCAGGGATCTAGAAGTAGAAATACCATTTGACCCAGCCATCTCATTACTGGGTATATACCCAAAGGATTATAAATCATGCTGTTATAAAGACACATGCACACGTATGTTTACTGCGGCACTATTCACAATAGCAAAGACTTGGAATCAACCCAAATGTCCAACAATGATAGACTGGATTAAGAAAATGTGGCACATATGCACCATGGAATACTATGCAGCCATAAAAAATGATGAGTTCATGTCCTTTGTAGGGACCTGGATGAAGCTGGAAACCAACATTCTCAGCAAACTATCGCAAGGACCAAAAACCAAACACCGCATGTTCTCACTCGTAGGTGGGAATTGAACAATGAGAACACACGGACACAGGAAGTTGAACATCACACACCAGGGCCTGTTGTGGGGTGTGAGGAGGGGGGAGGGATAGCATTAGAAGATATACCTAATGTTAAATCACGAGTTAATGGGTGCAGCACACCAACATGGCACATGTATATATATGTAACAAACCTGCACATTGTGCACATGTACCCTAAAACTTAAAGTATAATAAAAAAAAGAAAATACTAAAGAATCTGCAAAAAAACCTACTAGAACTAATAACTTAGTTTAGCAATGTTACAAGATAGAAAATCAATATACAAAGATGAATTATATTTCTATATACCAGCAATAAACAATCTTCAAATAATATTAAAACAATTCCAGTTACAAAAGCATCAAAAAGTATACATTAGTTAGGAATAAACTTAACAAAAGGAGTATAAAACTTATACTCTGAAAGCTACAAAATATTGTTGGAGGAAATTAAAAAATATCTAAATAAGTGGAAACATTCCATTTTCATGAATCAGAAGGCTTAATATTATTAAGATGGCAATCTCTGTAAATTTACCTACAGATTCAACAATATCCCTATAAAAACCCTGGCTGTATTTTCTTTGCAGAAATTGACAAACTGATCCTAAGATTTGTATGAAAATGCTAGAGAACTAGAATAGCAAAAACAATCTTGAAAAATGAACAACAGCTTTCTGCCCATGGACACTGCTGAGGAAGCATCATTAAAGTCTGTCTTCTCTCTGTCATCATGTCTAAGTCAGCGTCTCCTAAAGGGCCCGAACAGCTGAGGAAGCTCTTCACTGGAGGGTTGAGCTTTGAAACAACCTGAAGATGGCTCAAAATGGTTGAGCCATTTTGAGCAATGGGGAATGCTCACAGGCTGTGTGGTAATGAGTGATCCAAACACGAAGCCCTCCAGGGGCTTGGGGTTTGTCACATATGACACCATGGAGGAGACGGATGCAGCCATGAATGCAAGGCCACACAAGGTGCATGGAAGAGTTGTGGAAACAAAGAGAGCTGTCTCAAGAGAAGATTCTCAAAGACCAGGTGCCCACTTAACTTTGAAAAAGATATTTGTTGGTGGCATTAAAGAAGACACTGAAGAACATCAATTAAGAGATTATTTTGAATAGTATGGAAAAATTGAAGTGATTTAAATCATGACTGACTGAGGCAGTGGTAAGAAAAGGGGTTTTGCCTTTGTAACCTTTGACAACCGTGACTCCGTGGATAAGACTGTCATTCAGAAATACCATAGTGTGAATGACCACAACTGTGAAGTTAGGAAAGCCCTGTCAAAGCAAGAGTTGGCTAGTGCCTCATCCAGCCAGAGGTGGAAGTGGTTCCGGAAACTTTGGTTGTGGTCATGGAGGTGGTGGTCGTGGAGGAAACTTCAGTGGTCATGGTGGCTTTGGTGGCAGCCATGGTGGTGGTGGTTATGGTGGCAGTGGGGGTGGCTATAATGGATTTGGTAATGATGGAAGCAATTTTGGAGGTGGTGGAAGCTACAATGATTTTGGCAATTACAACAATCAGTCTTCAAATTTTGGACCCATGAAACTTTGGAGGCAGAAGCTCTGGCCCCTATGGTGGTGGAAGCCAATTCTTTGCCAAACCACAAAACCAAGGTGGCTATGGTGGTTCCAGTAGTAGCAGTAGCTGTGGCAGTGGCAGAAGATTTCAATTAGGAAACAAAGCTTAGCAGGAGCGGAGAGCCAGAGAAGTGGCAGGGAAGCTACAGGTTACAACAGATTTGTGAATTTAGCAAAGCACAGTGGTGGCAGGGCCTAGCTGCTACAAAGTAGACATGTTTTAGATAAATACTCATATGTATGGGGAAAAAAACTCGAGGACTGTATTTGTGACTAATTGTATAACAGATTATTTTAGTTTCTGTTCTGTGGAAAGTGTAAAGCATTCCAATGAAGGTTTTTAATGTAGGGTTTTTTTTTTGCACCCATGCTGTTGATAGCTAAATGTAATAGTCTGATTATGATGCTGAATAAATGTCTTTTAAAAAAAAGAAGAAAGAAGAAAAATGAACAACAAAGTTGGAAGATTCACACTTCCTAATTTCACATCTACTACAAAGGTACAGTAATAAAAACCGTGTGGTACTTGCATAAGAATGAACATATAGATTAATGAAACAAAATTGAGAGTCCATTTAAAAACCCCTTTATATTTTCTGTGAATTGATTATTAGCAAGGTTGCCAAGATAATTCAATATAGATAAAATAGTCTTTTCAGCAAATGGTGATGGGTCAACTAGATATTCACATGCAAAAGAATGAAGTTGAATTTCTACTTGACACCATATATAGAAATTATCTCAAAATGAAGTACATACCTACATATAAGAATTAAAAATGTAGAAGTCTTAGAAGAAAGCATAGAAGTAAATAGAATAAGCAATAGTTTTTAGAAATAATTTTAAAAGCACGAGCAACAAAAAAACGCTAGATAAATTGGAGTTCATAAAAATTAGAAACATATTTCTGGGTATATACCCAAAATAATTGAAATCAGGGACTCAAACAGATATTTGTCCACTAAAGTTCAGAGCAGCATCATTCACAATAGCCAAAAGGTGGGAACAACCCAAATGTCCATTGATGGATGATTGGATAGAAAAAAATGTATATGTATATACTTGTATGTATGTATGTATGTGTGTATATACAATGAAATATTATTCACCCTTAAAAAGGAAGGAAATTCTGACACATGCTACAACATAGGTGAACCTGGAAGATATTATGCTAAGTGAAATAAGCCAGTTACAAAAAGACAAGTAAATACTGTATGATTCCATTTACATGATGTACCTAGAGTCATCAAATCCATAGGGACAGAAAGTAGAATGGTGGTTGCCAAGGACTGAGAAGAAGAGAAAATGGAGAGTAATTGTTTAATAGATACAGAGTTTCAGTTTGGGAAGATGAAAAACTACTGGAGATGGATGGTGGTGATAGTTGCACAAGAACGTAAATGTACTTAGTGCCACTGAAATGTACACTTAAAATGGTTAAAATTATAAATTTTATGTTCTGTATATTTCACCACAATAAAACAATGAAAAACTTGTGCTTCAAGGGACACCAGTAAGATAGTGAAAAGACAACACACAGAATGAGAGAAAATATTTTCAAATCATTTATCTGATAAGGGTTGAGTATCCAGAATATATATTTAAAACTCTAATATTTCAACAATAAAAAGACAAATAACATTTACAAATGGGCAAAGGTTTTCCAGTCTGGCACGTAAAGAGCTTGGAAGTTATCACTCTGTCCTAACAACAAATAAAAAGCTAAACAAACTGAAAAATAAACCACTGTTCTTAGAGCCATCAGAGAAATGAGGTCACAGGATTATAATAACTGTCATTCATTCCTAATCCTAAAATAACAGTAACAACACAGAGCTTACACCCTTCACAAAAATTCACACAAAACTAATCATAGACCTAAATGTAAAATGCAAAACTCTAAAATTCCTAGAGGATAATATAAAAGCAAATTTCAATGACCTTGGGTGGTAATTTTTTATATATAACAACAAAGGCACAATCCATAAAAGATATAATTTGTAAACTGGACTTAATTAAAATTAAGAATCTCTGCTCTGTGAAAGACACTATCAAGTGAATGTGAAGATTGGGAGAAAATACTTGCAAATGACATATCTGATAAAGAATTGTTAATAATATATGCAAAGAACTCTTAAAATTCAACAAAAAGAAAATAAATAACTTGAATTTTTTTTTTTTTTTGAGACGGAGCCTCGCTCTGTAGCCCAGGCTGGAGTGCAGTGGTGCCATCTTGGCTCACTGCAAGCTCTGCCTCCTGGGTTCACGCCATTCTCCTACCTCAGCCTCCCTAGCAGCTGGGACTACAGGCGGCCATCACCACACCTGGCTAATTTTTTGTATTTTTAATAGAGACGGGGTTTCACTGTGTTAGCCAGGATGATCTCAATCTCCTGATCTGCCCGCCTCAGCCTCCCAAAGTGCTGGGATTACAGGCGTGAGCCACCATGCCTGGCATAACTTGATATTTTTAAAGGCAAATCTAAATGAACACCTCACCAGAAAATATATATGGATGGTGAATATGCATGTGAAAAGATGCTCAATATCATATGTCATGAGGGAATTGCAGATGGAAACAGTGAGATGCCACTACACACCTATTAGAATAACCAAAATCCAAAACACTGACAACACCAAATGCTGGTAATGATGTGAAGCAACAGGAACTCTCATTTAGTGCTGGTGGGAATGCAAAATGGTACACCAACTTTGGAGGACAGTCTGGCAGTTTCTTACAAAACTAAACATGCTCTTATGGTACAATCCAGCAATTGTGCTCCTTGGTATTTATCCAAGTGGGTCAAAAACCTATGTCCACAAAAAAAAAAAACCTGCACATTATTGTTTATAGCAGTTTTATTCATAATTGCCAAAACTTGGAAGCAACCAAGATTTCCTTCAGTAGGTGAATGGATAAGCTCTGGTACATCTAGACAGTGGAGTATTATTCAGCACTCAAAAGAAATTGGCTATCAGGCCATGAAAACACATGGAGGAATCTTAAGTGCATATTATTAAGTGAAAGATGCCAATCTGAAAAGGCTCCATACTGTTTTATTCCAATCAGATGATATTCTGGAAAAAGCAAAACTATGGAGACAGTAAAAGGATCAGTAGTTGCCAGGGGGATGGTGACATGAATAGGTAAAGCACAGGGAATTTTTAGAGCAGTGGAACTATTCTGTATGATACTATAATGGTAGACACATGTTATTATATATTTAACTAAACTTATAGAATGTACACCAAGAGTGAACCTAATGTAAATTATGAACTTTGGGTAACAATGATGTGTCAATATAGGTTCATCAATTATAATAAAAGTACTATTCTGGTGAAGGAGTTAATAGTGGAGGTGCTGTGCATGCTGGGGGGTAGGGGGTATATGGGAAATGTCTGCACCTTCTGCTCAACTTTGCTACAAACCTAAAACTGCCCTAAAATCGCCTTTAAAAACAAAAAACAGGCCAAGGGTTTCAATAGACATTTCTTTAAAGAAGATATACAAATGGCTAATGAACACATGAAAAGATACCTAATATCTTTAGTCATCAAGGAACTGCAAATAAAAACCAAAAGGAGATACCACTTCACAACCACTAGAATAGCTATAAAAAATACAAAAAAATAAGTGTTGGTGAGGATGTACAGAAATTGAAATCTTCATGTGTTTTTTGTAGGAATGTAAAATGGGTTAGCTGTTTTGGAAAACATTTTGGCAGTTCCTTAAAATATTAAACATCAAGTTACCACATATGATCCAGCATTCCCACTGCTGGGTATATATCCAAAAGAAGAAAAATCAGTATATCCAAGAGATATCTGCACTCCCATGTTTGTTGCAGCACTATATGCAATAGCTAAGACATGGAATCAACCTAAGTACCCATAAACAGGTGAATGGATAAAGGAAATGTGATAACATATACACAATGGAATATTATTCAGGCATAAAAAAGAATGAAATCCTGTCACTTGCAACAACATGAGTAGAACTGAAAGTCATTATATTAAGTGTAATAAGCCAAGCACAGAAATGTTGCATGTTCTTATTCATATATAAGAGCTAAAAAGATTGATTGGTCTCATGAAGGTAAAGGGCAGAATGATGGTTACCAGAGGCTGGGAAGGGTAATGGGGAGTGGGGGATAAAGAAGGGTTGGCTAATGGTTACAAAAATATAGTTAGAAGGAATAAGATCTAGTGTTTGGTAGCACAATAGGGTGCCTATAGTTAAAAAAATATTGTGTATTTCCAAATAACTAGAAGAATGGAATTAGAATGTTCTTAACACAGAGAAATGATAAATGTTTAAGGTGATGGATATCCCGGTTACCTTGATTTGATCATTATAAGATTGTATGCTTATATCAAAATATCACATGTACCCCATAAATAGTGCAACTATTTTGTATACATAAAAATTAAATTAAACATTTTTTAAAAATTGAGGTACCATATCATCCAGCAATTCTGTTGTTAGGTATATAACCAAGACAAATAAAAACGTACATCTAATTTAAAAACTTGTACTGGACTTCTCATGGCAGCATTAGTCATAATAGCCAAAAAGTAGAAACAACTGAAATGTCCATTAATTTGTAAGTGCATAAACAAAATGTGGTACAATTTATCCATACAATGGCTATTATTCAGCCATAAAAAGAAATTTGTTGCTAATACATGCTATGACATAGAAGAACCTTGAAAATATTATGCTAAGTGAAAAAAGCCAGTCAAAAGACCATATATTATATAATTCCACTTATATGAAATGTCTAGAACATGCACATTTATAGAAACAGAAAGTGGATTAATATTTGCCAAGGTCTGCGAGGGGGTGATGGGGAGATTGTGGTGGTAGGGATGCCTAAAGCGTACATGTTTCTTTCTGGGTGATGACAATGTTCTAAAATTGATCGTGGTAATGGTTATACAATTCTGTGAATTTACTAAAAACCATTGAATTGTATACTTTAGTTGGGTTAATTGTGCGGCAAATAAATTTTGTCTCAATAAAG
This sequence comes from Nomascus leucogenys, assembly GCF_006542625.1. Taxonomy (NCBI): domain Eukaryota; kingdom Metazoa; phylum Chordata; class Mammalia; order Primates; family Hylobatidae; genus Nomascus; species Nomascus leucogenys. The sequence goes on along the minus strand of NW_022096594.1, from coordinate 13,395 downwards.
CTATTTTGTTAAAAGTTTAACAGAATAGAGGGTGATCTTTGAGTTGAGCCCTGAAGGGTAATCTAATAATCAAAAAGTAGAGAAAGGTATCTCAAGCTGATGGAACAGCATGAACAGTGGTTTGGAGGCTTGAAATGTGAATGATAATGGTGTGAATGAAGAAGGTATGTGTGGGTGGTTTAGGTAAGAGTTGGGTGGGAAAAGATGATCCCGGGAAAGTTGCCCAGGAACTTGAATGGCATGGCCAGGAGTTTGGATCTAATCTCACCAGGACTATGGGATTCATGAGTGGTTTCTGGGCAGGGGACTGACAAAGTCAGATTTCTATGTCATGGAGCATGCCTGACAACAATCAGTCTGTAGAATATATGGAAGGAGGCAAGAATACCTTTTCTAAACTGGTAGAATTTTTTGTACTATGTAGTTACAAAGGCTCTCCCTGGGGGTTTTCTTAATTGTCTTTTCTGAGCTGCCTCCTTCAGGGCTTTGTTCCTACAAGGCTTTGCCTATACTAGGATTTTATTTTTGGAAAATTAAATGTGCACAGCCTTCAAGCTCCAAAAGAATTACCCAGAGGTGCCATTTCTGTTTCTGAGACATACTTTGGACGGGAGTGCTAGGGGCCTACAAGGTAACCTTCAAACCAATCCTAGATGTGGCCACAAAGTCTAGGTTATGGGTCTTGATCTGCTTTTCACATGTTCCCACATCCACCCCAATGCACATACTAACTTGGGATATTCTCTTTGTTTTAGAAGCCCCCCTTAGCCTTAGACCCTAACTGCAAGCCCTACTGCTAATCTGCTGTGTAGCCTAGGTCAAGTTTCTTACTCTTCTGGGTCTTGCTTTCTCTGGCTATATCATGAGGGGTTCTGAAAAAATTATATCAAAGGCCACTTACCACTTTCCAGCTTAGCTTTCTCTAGAGGGAGCTGAGCTTGTATGGGCAGAAGAAGTGCAGAAGGGTAGAAAAAGGCAGGAAGATGGAGGGGAGGGGTGGGCCCTTAAAGGGCTTTATACCTCTCTCTCTGGCTGAGAGCTATCTGGGTATATGGTGACATCGTGCTCAAGAAAGGTTTGTTGAATTGAACAAAACTCACCAATTGTGCCAGGAAAGTGTCTAGCTCCGTTTGGTTCTGTGGCCATAAGATGATCTGGGTTGGCAGAATCAGACCAAAAATATCAGAACCTTGACTGAAAGTCTAAAACCTCTCTAGGGCCACATCACTAAATATTGAGTATTGTGACAAAGCCATGGGCTTCTAGACCAAGGTTGGTAAATTAATTCAGGGAAGGGCAACGTTGTTTTTACCAGACACAAAAGGGCAACTTTGTGGTGAGGAAAGTCACAGAGACTGAGAGCCCTGGAAGAAGCATGGGTTTGCAGCAGACCCTAGACAGAATCTTTTGCCTCCTTATCAGTGCGTTCTGCATCAGTGAGTTCAACCAACAGCAGATCAAAAATGCTTGAAAAAAAATGGATGACTGTGTCTGTGCTAAACATGTACAGACATTTTTTGTTGTTACTCCTTAAATAATATAGTATAACAACTATTTGCATAGCATTTACATTGTATTAGGTATCATAAGTAATCTAGAGTGATCTAAAGTTTATGAGAGGATGTGTATAGGTTATATGCAAATACTACACTATTTTTTATAAAGGACATGAGACATGAGCATATGTGGATTTTGGTGTCTGCAAGGGGTCCTGGAACTAATCTCCCACATATACGGAGGGATGGCTATTCTCCCACAGTAAAGTAGGTGCTCAAGAAAGGTCAGAGGAATGGCAAGTAGGGAGTCAGGAAAGGGGGTGGAGAATGCTGTAGCCTGAACAGCTGTTTGGCTTTCATAGCTTTTTAGAAGCCAGGTTTAGAAAAAGCTCATAAAGACAACAAAAGTAAAAAATTAACACCAGCCACAAGCACCAGGGCTTTGAAGCATTGGTGGGAGAGTATGGAGTCTGAATCCACCGCCCATCCGGACTCCTGAAACCCTGTGGCCTGGGATGGAGCCTGCCTGCTTCTTTCTAGGCTTTCCCCAAGAATGATGCTTCCTGCTGGGCTTGCAGTTCTCTTGGGTCCCTTCTCTTCTCTCCTTGGAGGTGGTATTGACCAGCCCTCTCCCACCAGATAAGGACATCTTGTTCTTTCTGATCTAGGAGAGCAAAACAGTTCTCATTCCCTGGGGGCTGGGAGGGCCACAGAGGGGAAGTTCTGATGTTTGTAAGCAGATCAGTCAGCCCCAGGGGCTTCTGGTCCCCATATCCTCCACCACCTCCCCCTTCTGTACCCTCCCTCACAGGGCCAATTTACTACTTTGTTCATGGCCCAGAGGCTAGCAGCAAGTAGAGAACAATGCATCCCATTTCCCTGGAATTGTCACCCCAATATGGAGGTTGGTTGTGAAAGAAAATTGCAGCATGCTTCTTACTGGGCCTCTCTCCAACCCTCTCCAGCTCTTTCCTGCCTTCTAGTGGGGACTGCCCTGGTGCACAAACACTGTCTCCAACCCCCACAAAATGGGCTGACACCACTCCCAACTCCCCGGGCAGCCTAGAAGAGTGAAATATTGTTCAAGCTGGCCTTGAGGCTCAGGGAAAGAATCTGAAGGGTGAGCAAGAGCAGCAAGAACCTGATTGGCTCATCAGGTTGTAGTAGCTGACGAGCCAATGCTCTCTGAAGGGTTCTGCCCCTGCCTTTCTCTGCAGTAGTTCATTCTCAAGGACACCTGCAGGAACTCCAGATCCCAGGACAAAGCTTTTGTGCTTGGTTCCCCATTCCAGGCCTCTCCTTTCCATACTGTGGCAAAATCTCATGCCACACTCTCCTCATGGCCTGAAGAGTCATCCTTGGTTTCCATATAGCCCCAGGAAATCTTTTAAAATTTTATTAAGGAAATGTAACATAAAATAAGAGTGAAATACAAGTATGGCCATTTCTTTGGGGAGTACTGGAAGGAAGACATGAGATGGATCTCATATTCTGTTTCATTAACAGTTTTTCACACCATGCAACTTCTCTCTGAACTCCTTTCCTGAAACAACAGCTGTTTGCTGGCCATAGGCCAGCCTAGTACTGGAGATGGGAGTCCTCTGTGTTGCCATGTTCCCTGGCTCCATGGAGGAGCAATAGGTCTGTTTGTTGTTGTTGTTGCTGTTATTGAGATGGGATCTTGCTATGTTGCCCAGGCTGGTCTCAAATTCCTGGCCTCAAGTTTTTTGTTGTTGTTGTTGTTTTGTAGAGATGAGATCTTGCTATGTTTCCCAGACTGGTCTCAAACTCCTGGCCTCAAGTGATCCTCCCCCCTCAGCCTCCTCCCAAAGTGCTGGGATTACAGGCATGAGCCACTGCACCTAGCCTAGGTCTGAAGCTGAATATTTTAGGGTTGTGTCTCTTGTCCACTTATGGACTTCCAGTCTCCCCTAGCTGGGTGAAGACTCTAGCCTTTGTCTAGGCCAGTGGGTTTAAAAAGAAATTAATACCATCTTTATTTGGTATTATATTTAGTGGTTTGTTTTAGTAAATATAAAATATTTACAAGGGCTTTTGCCTCTCAGTCCCCCTCAAGAAAACTCCTTATACAAGTCTTAAATTATTCAACTGAAATTCTTCCTACAAAGGCTTTCAGAAACCTATTCACAATGCTTGGGGAGGTGCAACTGTAGGATCAACAATGTGTAATAACATCAAAGGATGTAAAATATCAACAACAACAAAAACTGCCAAAAAATAGCTTGAGTACAAAGAGACACACAAATGCAACATTTCCCAAGTCAGTTTCTGCTGGAAACATTTTGAAAATGGAAGTCATTAGTTAAATTTTAAAAGTACTTGTAAACAACTTGTACATAAATGTTCAGAACAGCTTTATTTGTAACAGCCCAAACTGTAAACAACCCAACTGCCCATCAACAGGTAATTAGATAAGACAAACTGTGTTATCAACACAATGTAATACTATTTAGCAATACAAAGGAATAAAATATTGATACACACCTTATTCTGAATCTCAAAATAATTATGCTAAGTGAAAAACCTCTAGACAAAAAGAGTAAATACTGTATAATTCCACATATAAATAATTCTAAAAATGCCAATTAATCTATAGTTGCAGAAAGCAGAGCAGTAGTTGCCAGACAATGGTGGTGGAGGGAGGGATGAACTAAAAAAGGGCATGAAGAAACTTTTGAGGATGATGTACATGCTCATTATCTAGATTACTGCAATGATTTCATGAATGTATACATTTGTCAAAATTGACCAAATAGGCCAGGCGTGGTGGCTCATGCCTGTAATCCCAGCACTTTGGGATGCCGAGGCAGGTGGATCACGAGGTCAGGAGATCAAGACCATCCTGGCTAACATGGTGAAACCCCGTCTCTACTAAAAATACAAAAAAATAGCCGGGTGTGGTGGCAGGCGCCTGTAGTCCCAGCTACTCGGGAGGCTGAGGCAGGAGAATGGCGTGAACCCTGGAGGCGGAGTTTGCAATGAGCCGAGATCGTGCCACTGCACTCCAGCCTAGGCAACAAAGCTAGACTCCATCTCAAAAAAAAAAAATTGACCAAATAATGTACTTTAAATATGTGCAGTTTATTGTACATCAGTTATGCATTAATAAGCTCTAAAAAGTAATCAAATTTAGAGCAAAAAATATTAATTGTAGTGGATGCTGTTGAACTAACTCAATATTCGTATTTTCAACCCTCTTCTCTACTTCTACCATCATTACAAAAGCTATAAAAACTACATTCTTACTTTTTCAGACTCACTTGCAGCTAGAAGTTAGAAAGTTAAAACCTTCCTAAATCCATGGAACCCCCTTTCCTTTCCAATTGCAATTTTACACTGAAGTACGTTGCATAAATAATATAAAAGCAGGAATGCTCTGATGTGATGGAGGCACTTGTCAGCCTACTGGAAACTCCGCCGATTTTTTTTCTCATTTCTTTTGTCCCCATCCGTCCTCTCCCTCTGCAGTTGTCCCTGGAAAAATCTGAAGAATCTCTAGAGTTGTGCATATCTCTTCTTTCCCAGGCTAGCTACTTTTTCACTATCCTAAAAGATGATAGAGTCCAGGCCCCTCATTTTATAAGTGGGTAAACTGAGCCACAAAGAGATGAAGAGACATGCATGTGGTCTCACAAGAAACAAGTAGAAGTTGGTGGCCCGAGTGTTTTGGGCTTCTCAGGCCAGATCCCTTTGTTGAGTCTGTGGGCAGTGTTTCTGAAAGGCTTTTATTTTGATGGGATTTTGCTTCAGTTTTTTCACAGATATCTTGAGCCCCCTAATGAATTTCTGCTAAACTAGTCCTAAGCACAATTAGTCCTCTGTCCCATTCAGTCATGTTTCCCTTTGGTCATGGTCTCCCAGGGCTGTGAACCTTCCCCCTACCTTCTGGAGAAGCCCATTTTTCAAAGATCCATAGAAGGCTCAGTATAGAAGTTGTGAGATGCTGGGTAAGAACACCAAACCTGCCGGTGCAGTGGCTTGCGCCTGTAATCCCAGCACTTTGAGAGGCTGAGATGGGCGGATCACGAGGTCAGGAGTTTGAGACCAGCCTGGCCAACATGGTGAAATCCCATCTCTACTGAAAATACAAAAATTAGCTGGGCATGGTGGCAGGTGCCTGTAATCCCAGCTACTCGGGAGCCTGAGGCAAGAGAATCATTTGAATCTAGGAGGCGGAGGTTCCAGTGAGCCATGATCATGCCATTGCACTCCAGCCTGGGTGACAGGGCGAGACTCCATCTCAAAAACAAACAAACAAACAAATACCAAACTATAACCAAAAACTCTGGGTGAAACACTAGCAGTCAGGCTACTCGAGAAACAAATACTTCAGATCCACCGCTAATGAAGAGAGCCTCAAGCCCCAAAGGAGCTTGGGAACCAGAAAGCACAAAGGGCCTTGATTCCAGTTGTTCTCTAGATGCCTGCAGGGGCTCTACCCAAACTCCGAGGGGCATCTCAGGACCCTCTTCAAAGACACTGGGCCAACAGAGGTGGGGTTTCTGCCACTGGAGGGAAGAGGAGGCAGGAAGAGGGAGTTCACGGGGAGGGGCAGCTATTAAGGAGCTGGCCTGGACTGGGCTGAAAGGCTCAGGAGGAGACACTCCAATGAAATAGGAGAGAGTGGTGGCCACAGCAGGGGACAAGGTTAGATTTGAGGGATTTAGGGGCTTGGGACAAAGCATCTTGGCTCTCTAGATGGGGATGGAGATGGGATTAAGCCTGAATTCCTCCTAGGAGGAGTTATAAGTGATTAAGTTTCAAATCTCTGGAGTGGTTTCTGGTAACACAAAGCTAAGAGCTGGAATGCCTTTCATCCTTACAATTTTTAAAATTTGGTAATGATACCAGAGCCACCAATCCTCTTTCCTTACATCTGTATCTGCTGTTTAGTGGCAGACCCATCCCAGGCAAAGGAGGAAGGTAAAGAAGACTGTAACTCCAAAAAAGAGCCTTCTTGCAAAAGTAGGTCACCATGTGTGTTGCCTAGCACTGCGTATGAGGGAACCGCCAAGCAGAGCTGGAAATAAGCTGCACAGAGATGTCTTTCTTTCACTCTCTCTCTCCCTCTGCTTCTCTCCTTCTCTCCAATTCTTCCTCTCCCTCTCTCCCTCTTTTTCACAGACAGACACACATGCACGCACACACACACACACACACACACACACTCTCTTTCCCTCCTTTTCTAACACACCAATGTCTTTTAGGAGAACTTGAACACTGGTTCTGAGGAATGGAACTGAGGAAACAGAAAAAGTGGTAGCCACAAAAAATAAGAGCTGAGATTCAGAAAGGGAAGGTTACAGAGAGTACAGGGACTTGTCCAATATGACACGGTTTGTCACTGGCAAACCTGGAGCTAGATTTCTCTGGTTCTCAGTCCAAAATGGAGGACAGGAGAAAATGAGTGCTTCCTGGAAAATACTATAGTTAGATTAAAGAAACATCTTCCATAAGAAGACATATAAGACACTGAGTCGGAACATTAAATAAAAGAAACTTATTTGTCTGAGGTATTCATTCAGAGTAAAGCAGGGCAATAAATTTATATCACTTACGAAGTCTTTCCAAACTTTAGGGATACTTCTCCAATGTTTAGAAACCTGCTGAACGTTGGCCGGGCACAGTGGCTCACGCCTGTAATCCCAGCACTTTGGGAGGTCGAGGCAGGTGGATCACGAGGTCAGGAGATCGAGACCATCCTGGCTAACACGGTGAAACCCCGTCTCTACTAAAAATAAGAGAACTAGCTGGGCGTGGTGGCGAGCGCCTGTAGTCCCAGCTACTCGGGAGGCTGAGGCAGGAGAATGGCGTGAACCTGGGAGGTGGAGCTTGCAGTGAGCCGAGATCGCACCACTGCACTCCAGCCTGGGCGACAGAGTGAGACTCCGTCTCAAAAAACAAACAAAAAACCTGCTGAATGTTTTCTAAAAGTGGCCCAAGGCTAGACCCTGGGTACAGGCCAGGCTCTAGGCCAATACATTTGATTTCATGTTGGTCAGAATTTCTGTTAGTCTGGGACCTCAGAGAAGTAGACAATAAAATGGGATTGCATGTGCAGGGATTTATTAAGAGAAATGACAGCAAATAGGGAGGAAGTCTGAGAAAGCTAGGAAAGACGTGAGACTGCAATGTAAGTCTGACCCTGAGTGAAGAGAGGATGAGGGAAGGTTGGGTGGAAGCTTCCTAGTCTGCCCTGCACTCCAAGGAAGGTTTGGCAACACCATCATGGATTCATGAAACCAAGGTCAGTTGGTGGTCAGTTGGCAATCAGAGGACTTCTGTGTCTCCCAAGAACAGGCCCACCTTAGTATCTTGGCCATGTAGCAGGTGTGACCTCAGCACAAGTGCTGGGACGATTTCAGAGTGCAGCAGCCAAGACCCTTGGTCAATTATGCTCCCCGTAGTTGGAAGTCTTCCAGGAACATTCTCATGGGTGCCACAGAACTCCATCTTTAGCTTCTACTGTATTATTTTCTCAGATGCAGCTGCTTTCCCCGTACCCACAGGGACCTTTAGTCTTTAAAAAGGAGAACAGAAGAGGACAGGGACCAGCAAGCTTCTGCTTGATGCATTGAAGTCAGACCACCTTGAGTCTTGGCTCTTTCCTTCCATGGCCCTGACATTCCAGTACTTGTTCTGTTATGGGCTAACATGCTCATGCCACCTATGCTAGTTGTTGACCAAAGTCATTATACTCCAGAAGCCCTTGCAGGTACCCTGAATGTATGGACCCTTATGTGCTCCAGACATTCCTTATCTTTTCTATCTTCTTAGTCACCCGAGTCTGGAGAATGGCCAAGGAGGTGGGGTAGGAGTTGGAGAGAGTGTCAGATACAATTGTTTTCTTCCAACAGTGGGTGTGACTATTGGGACTAGGATAGGGAAAGGTTGGGAAACTAACATTTTCTTGAGCACCTCCCCTTCATATACTTAACCTGCGTTACTACACACAACTGCACTGATAGGTATTAAGTATACCTGCTTGATGACTGAGAAAACAGAATGTATCTAAGCCACTTGCCCACAGTCACACAGTTCTAAGTTGCAGAGCCCCAGTGGGGAGGGGGAACTCAAACTCTGTCCTTCAGTGAGTGTTTTCTCTTCCAAAACTCCAGGGACTGGCAGGGGTACAGCCTCTCCCTGCAAGATGTTTCCACTGGAGGCCACCACTAGTTGGCATTTCTGTCTGCTGACAGCGATGACTTCAACTCAACTCTAGCCCCTGGGGGGGGCACTGGCCTCAGCCTCTTCTTCCCAGGATACCGCTCAGCTTCTAGCCTTGATAGGAGGCAGGGAACACTCATTACATATATATATAATATATATATATATATATATATATATAATATATATATATACACAACCACACACACACATACATATACACACACACATATATATACACACACACACACACACACATATATATATATATACACACACACATATATATGTATATATATGCTGAGGGCCACCAAACCGTGCTAAATAACATGGTTGATCAAGATCAGAGTCATTGCTCAGTTACAGGTAAACGCCAGAGCAGAGGTCTATAACTGGCTTAAGGGGATCCAGCTGGGCTTTCTGGGCACTCCAGTCCATCCACCACCCACTGCACTGAACAGAATAAGTTATTCTTTCACAACACTGGCCCAAAGGGATTTCTTTATTGCCCTAACTTTGATTTTACATTTTAAAGCCCACACAACACCAATCCAGGAGATTTAACAAGCAAATTCCTGAACACTGAGTCATAGATGGAAAGAGGTAGAGGGAAGATTAAAAATCTTACCAAGGGAGGGCATCAAACGACCACAAATACTGTATAATCTCATTTATGTGTAAAATCTAACAAAGTTGAACTCATAGGAGCAGAGTTTAGAATGGTGGTTACTGAAGGCTGGTGGTTGTGGGGAATGGGGAAATATTCAACAAAGGGTACAAAATTTCAGTTATAAAACAAGTTCTGGAGATCTAATGTACAGCATGGTGACTGTAGTTAATAGTAGTATATTGTGTACTTCAAATTTGTTAAGTGTAAATCTTGCCAGGCATGGTGGCTCATGTCTGTAATCCCAGCACTTTGGGAGACAGAGGCGGGTGGATCACCTGAGGTCGGGAGTTCAAGACCAGCCTGACCAACACGGAGAAACCCCGTCTCTGCTAAAAATACAAAATTAGCCAGGTGTGGTGGTGCATGCCTGTAATCCCAGCTACTCTGGAGGCTGAGGCAGGAGACTCGCTTCAACCAAGGAGGCGGAGGTTGCAGTGAACTGAGATCATGCCATTGCACTCCAGCCTGGGCAACAAGAGCGAAATTCCGTCTCAAAAAAAAAAAGTAAATCTTAAGTGTCTGCACCACACCAAAACAATACTATTTGAGGTGATGGATGTGTTAATTAACTTGGTTGTGGTAAATTTCAGACTGTATATGTATATAAAATCATCACATTGTATAACTTAAATATATACAATTTTAATTGTCAATTATGCTCCAATAAAGCTAGGATGAGGAGAGGCCACTTAAAAAAGCAAAGTGACTATATATTGCCAAACATTATTGATAATCTCTTCTAGCCTGATTATTTGAGGGCAGGTTTACGTAATGTGTTGAAGAGGATGTTTTGTTTCTTTAGTATCACTAATGTTTAGTTTTGTTGAATATTTCAGAGATTCCTATTTTCTGAAAAAAGAAAGACCACTGGTGGTGTGGAAAAAGATACCCATCTGTACTTACTCATCCCTGAGCAAGTCAAATTTATACATAACTATGGACCCATAGCCAGCAAGACAAGAGGCAAAATGCTGAACAGCATTAGGGGTCCCAGTGCCCAGTGCCTCCCTTCTCTCTGCTTTGTGCTGGCTGTCCCTCAAAGTCTGTTTCTTAGGAAGTAAGCTCTGTGTGTGGGAATGGCAAGTAGATGGAATGGAGGCTGGCGGGTTGTTCTACATACTCAGTACAAGCCCCTTGGAAGGAGCCAAAGAAGAGACATTCCTTGTGTGTGTGTGTCTCCCAAAAAAGTCAGAAGCTGGGACAAATCGTTTGTGCCTACTGGTGGCAGACAGTCTCCTCAGAGGCCTTTGTGATGGGTAAAGAAAAGTAAAAAGTCTGGAAATAAAATACTTCTGAGCTAGCATGAGGGGAAAGGCAATGACAAGAGGGTCAATGGAGCTCAAGGACAGCATTGGTGACCCTGAAATTCATCACACTTTCGGAATCCTACGTCCTCCACATACCAGGGTTTGGGGACCTACCGAGGTGCAGAGTGGCCCAAAGTCAATGGAGGCTGGGAAGTCTGCTTCACTGGGAGTCTGTCCTTTAGGTCTCCTCATAGACATGAGGCTAATTTTCTCCTGAGCAGTGATCCTTGATCTTGATTGTACATTAGAATCACCTAGAGAGCTTTTAAAAATATCACTCCATCATTGATGGACATGTATACATATGTAACAAACCTGCACGTTGTGCACATGTACCCTAGAACTTAAAGTATAATAAAAAAAAAATCACTCCATCCCTCAGAGACAACGATTCGGTTGGTCTGGGGTAGGGTCAGGACATCAGTATTTTTTAAGCTCCCCAGAGGATTTTGATGGGCTACTGGGGCTGAGAACTACCAGTAACAACTCAAGTGACTGAAATTGGTGGAGATAGAAGGATAGGAAGTAGAGAGAGATGGAAACTATGGAAAATGCACACTGGCCTATCAGCTGGGAGGGCCAGCTGGATTAGGGCCATTTCTGCCACTGCATTACTGTGTGACCCTAGTCACGTCCCTGTTTCTCTCTGAACCCTCATGTCTCTATCAGTATAATAAAGGAGTCAGACTTGATGGCCTCTAAGGGTCCTTCCAAGTACTTTAACATTCTAGAAATTTACCAGACAGAAGGGACCCGGTGGCTTTGCACAGACAAGGCTTGGCTTGCAGGGGAGTGCAAAAGAGCATTTCTAACCCAGCTCACTAGGAAGGGCTGGTCCTAAGGAATTGTCTATGCAGATCCAAGATTGAAAGGCATGGAAACAGTCTTCAGGTTCTCCTCAATTTTGAGCCCATGAAGCAGGGGCAGTACCCAAAGGTAGGCTCTTTAGAATGCTGGCAGCATCACATGAGATTATTATTATTCTTAGTAGTAGTAGTAATAGTTGTTGTTGTTGTTGTTGTCGTTGCACAGTGATAATAATCTTAATTTGACATCCAGTTTTCCCATCCCATAATAATGACAGCTCAAGTGTGTCTGCAGCAGCATCCCACGGAGTTGAAATCACCTCAACTGCTCTCTTATTCATTCTTTTTATCTCCCCTGGGCAGATGAAGACCCAGGGAACTAAGGTAGAAAGGTACATGGAAACTCATATTTCATTTCACCATTTTCCAAGCTAGGGCCTGGCCAAGAATCTTGGCCCACACACTGGATTCTAAGGGTGGCTAGCTGCCCAGTTGGGAAGGAAGCAAAATGTCTTCTCTCACCTTCAATCCAACTCTTAACCTCCCTTCTCTGCACTTCTTTCCCCAGCCAGTGCCCTCCTGCCACCTGGCAGTTTCTTTATCTACTTCTTGTCTCTCCCTGATAGCCCTACTTATGAATTAGAACACAATCCATGAAATAATAATTTCTCCATGCAACAACCATAACTCACACATAATCATCTATAGTCAATTACCTAGACTGGGACTTCCTTGGGAAAGAGACCTTGCTTCTTCTTTCTCTTCAGTTCCCCACAGCCTAACACAATGAGTGAATAGTGGGTGCCATTCAAAGAGGTCAGCTGGTTAATCTGATAAAGTTGCCTGAGCTAATCAATCAAGGATTCTAAGGGCCCAGAGCAGTAGCCAAATATTCATGGACTTTGTGAATAGGTATTTTGGAACACAGGTCCAAAGCCTTGTCTTGCCACTGCAGGCTCTCCTCTCTCTCCCACACACTATACTCCTGCACATACCACAGAACTACTACTGACTGCTCCCCACATGGCTGCCATGCCCAGATGTCTCCTCTTCAGATTTTTTTCTCCTCTTGCCTCTGACCATGCCCTCTATACCGGAAGTGAAATGTAGGAGGAGTCACACCCTACCTCCTCCACTACCCCTTACTCCACTTGAGCCTCTTTGCCTAAAATGGCGGATGGACACTTACCAAGGCTGACCCTCTCCTGCACCTTCTTCATTGCTTCTTCGTCGACATCAGCAAGCCTTTCCTACCCACCCCAGTCAGAAGAGCTTCTAAATTCCTAGGGGTCTTTGCTTCCCTCTCTTATGGCCTTCAGTATTTCTACTTTATAGTTAATCCCCTAATGACCCTGAGACAGCTCACTTATATAATCTTACACTGTCACTTAACCTTTCAAACTTTAGTTACTCATCCATAAAACAGGGATGACAATCCCTTCTCTAACTTCCCCCGAGATAAAATATATGAAAGCGTATAGTATATAATCATAATTATAGTTAATATTTATTGAGTGTTTATATGTGTCAGGCACTGTTTCAAGTACTTCAGATATATCAATTCACTTAAACACTAAGCAAACCTATGCAACACATACTATTGTTATCCTGATTTTGAAGAAACTGAGACATACAGAGATTAAGTAATTTGCACAAGTACACGCAACTACTAAATTATTGAATTGTACATCTGAATTTGAACCCAAGCATTCTGGCTTTAGAGTGCCCACTTGTGTGAGTCAGCCATGCACCTACAATGCATATAATAAGACATTTATATGTATTTTTATAAGAATACATATACAAAACTAAGTGTGAAGCAATACACAAGAAATACAGTTGAAATTTACAAATTCAGAGGACAGATCAATATGATCTAGAGCTACTGAATAAAGAATAATGGAGGATCTAATGACTTAAGTTGGGCC
>NW_022096593.1:0-61100 GCF_006542625.1 Nomascus leucogenys | reverse complement strand
GAATGCACAGATCAGAAAGAAGTTTCACAGAATACTTCTCTGTAATTTTATTTTAAAATATTCCTTTTTCCACTCTAGGTCCTTTAGTGCTCCGAATGTCCACTTGCAATTTCTACAGAAAGAGTGTTTCAGAACTGCTCAATCAAAAGTAAGGTTCAACTCTCTTAGTTGAATGCACAGATCAGAAAGGAGTTTCACCGAATGCTTCTGTGTAGTTTGTATTTGAAGACATTCCTTTTTCCACTGTAGGCGTCTTAGCGCTCCGTAAGTCCACTTGCAGTTTCTACAGAAGGAGGTTTTAGAGCTGCTCTATCAAAAGTAAGGTTCAACTCTGTTAGTTGAATGACAGATCAGAAAGTAGTTTCGCAGAATGCTTCTGTGTAGTTTATATTTGAAGATATTCCTTTTTGCATTGAACGCTTCTTTGCGCTCCAAATGTCCACTTGCAGTTTCTACAGAAAAGTGTTTCAGAACTGCTCAAACAAAAGTAAGGTTCAACTCTGTTAGTTGAATGCACTCATTAGAAAAATTTCACAGAATGCTTCTGTGTAGTTTTTATTTGAAGATATTCCTTTGCCTCTATAGGCCTCTGAGCCTCCGAATGTCCACTTGCAGTTTCTACAGAAAGAGTGTTTCAGAACTGCTCAATCAAAAGTAAGGTTCAACCTGTTAGTTGAATGCACAGATCAGAAAGGAGTTTCACAGAATGCTTCTGCGTAGTGCTTATTTGAAGATATTCCTACTTCCTCTATAGGCCTCTTAGCGCTCTGAATGGCCACTGCAGTTTCTACAGAAAGAGTGCTTCAGAACTGCTCTCAATCAAATGTAAGGTTCAACTCTGTTAGTTGAATGCACAGATCACAAAGAAGTTTCAGAATGCTTCTGTGTAGTTTTTATTTGAAGATATTCCTTTTTCACTATAGGCCTCTTAGCGCTTCAAAAGTCCACTTCAGTTTCTACAGAAAGAGTATTTCAGAACTCCTCAAACAAAAGTAAGTTTTAACTCTGTTAGTTGAATGCACAGATGAGAAAGCAGTTTCACAGAATGCTTCTGTCTAGTTTTTATTTGAAGATATTCCTTTTTCCACTATTGGCCTCTTAGCGCTCCGAATGTTCACTTGCAGTTTCTACAAGAAAGAGGGTTTCAGAACTGCTCAATCAAAGTAAGGTTCAACTCTGTTAGTTGAATGCACAGATGAGAAAGAAGTTTCTCAGAACGCTTCTGTGTAGTTTTTATTTGGAGATATTCTTTTTCCACTGTAGGCCTCTTAGCGCTCCAAATGTCCACTTGCAGTTTCTACAGATAGAGTGTTTGAAAACTCAATCGGAAGTAATGTTCAACTCTGTTAGTTGAATGCACATATCAGAAGAAGTTTCACAGAATACTTCTGTGTAGTTTTTTATTTGAAGATATTCCTATTTCCTATAGGCCTCTTAGCGCTCCGAATGTCCACTTGCATTTCTACAGAAAGGGTGTTTCAGAACTGCTCAATCAAAAGTAAGGTTAACTCTTAGTTGAATGCGCAGAACAGTAAGAAGTTTCACAGAATTACTTCTGTGTAGATTTTATTTGAAGATATTCCATTTTCCACTATAGGCCTCTTAGCGCCCATAATGTCCACTTGCATTTTCTACAGAAAGAGTGTTTCAGAACTGCTCACTCAAAAGTAAGGTTCAACTCTGTTAGTTGAATGCACAGAACAGAAAGAAGTTTCACAGAATGCTTCTGTGTAGTTTTCATTTGCAGATATTCCTATTTCTGCTATAGGCCTCTTAGCGCTCCGAATGTCCACTTGCATTTTCTACAGAAAGAGTGTTTCAGAACTGCTCAATCAAAATTAAGGTTCAACTCTGTTAGTTGAATGCACAGAACAGAAAGAAGTTTCACAGAATGCTTCTGTGTAGTTTTTATTTGAAGATATTCCTATTTTCGCTATAGGCTCTTAGCACTCCGAATGTCCACTTGCATTTTCTACAGAAAGGGTGTTCAGAACTGCTCAATCAAAAGTAAGGTTGAACTCTGTTAGTTGAATGCACAGAACTGTAAGAAGTTTCACAGATAGCTTCTGTGTAGTTTTATTTGAATATTCCTTTTTCAGCTATAGGCCTCTTAGCGCCCTGAATGTCACTTGCATTTTCTGCAGAAAGAGTGTTTCAGAAGTGCTCAATCAAAACTGAGGTTCAACTCTGTTAGTTGAATGCACAGAACAGATAGAAGTTTCACAGATTGCTTCTGTGTAGTTTTTTTTTTGAAATATTCCTTTTTCCACTATAGGCCCTTAGCGCCCTGAATGTCCACTTGCATTTTCTACAAAAGAGTGTTTCAGAACTGCTCAATCAAAAGTAAGGCTCTAACTCTGTTAGTTGAAAGCAGAGAACAGAAAGAAGTTTCACAGAATGCTTCTGTGTAGTTTTTCTTTGAAGATATTCTTTTTCCCTATAGGCCTCTTAGCGCTCCGAAGGTCCACTTGCGTTTTCCACAGAAAGAGTGTTTCAGATCTGCTCAATCAAAAGTAAGGTTCACACTTCTAGTTGAATGCACAGAACAGAGAGAAGTTTCACTGATGCTTCTGTGTAGTTTTTATTTGAACATATTCCTTTTTCCACTATAGGCCTCTAAGCGCCCGAATGTCCACTTGCTTTTCTACAGAAAGAGTGTTTCAGAACTGCTCAATCAAAACTAAGGTTCAACTCTGTTAGTTGAATGGACAGAACAGAAAGAAGTTTCACAGAATGCTTCTGTGTAGTTTTTATTTGAAGACATTCCTTTTGCTGCTATAGGCCTCTTAGTCCGAATGTCCACTTGCATTTTCTACAAAAGAGTGTTTCAGAACTGTTCAATCAAAAAGTAAGGTTCAACTCTGTTAGTTGAATGCACAGAACAGAAAGAAGTTTCACAGATTGCTTCTCTGTAGTTTTTATTGGAAGATATTCCTTTTTCCACTGTAGGCCTCTTAGCGCCATGAATGTCCACTTGCATTTTGTACAGAAAGAGTGTTTCAGAACTGCTCAATCAAAACTAAGGTTCAACTCTGTTAGTTGAAAGCACAGAAGAGTAAGAAGTTTCACAGATTGCTTCTGTGTAGTTTTTATTTCAAGATATTCCTTTTTCCACCATAGGCCTCTTAGCACCCTGAATGTCCACTTGCATTTTCTACAGAAAGAGTGTTTCAGAACTGCTCAATCAAATGTAATGTTCAAATCTGTTAGTTGAATGCCCAAAGAGAGAGAAGTTTCACAGAATGCTCTGTGTAGTTTTTATTTGTGATATTCCTTTTCCGCTATAGGCCTCTTAGCGCTCCGAATGTCCACTTGCATTTTCTACAGAAAGAGTGTTTCAGAACTGTTCAATGAAAAGTTAGGTTCAACTCGGTTAGTTGAATGCACAGAACAAAAAGAAGTTTCACAGATTGCTTCTGTTTAGTTTTTATTTGAACATATTTTTTTCCGCTGTAGGCCTCTTAGCGCCCTGAATTTCCACTTCATTTTCTACAGAAAGAGTGTTTCAGAACTGCTCAATGAAAATAAGGTTCAACTCTGTTAGTTGAATGCACAGAACAGTAAGACGTTTCACAGATTGCTTCTGTGTAGTTTTTGAAGATATTCCTTTTTCACTATAGGCCTCTTAGCGCCATGAATGTCTACTTGCATTTTCTACAGAAAGAGTGTTCAGAACTGCTCAATGTAAATTAAGGTTCAACTGTTAGTTGAAAGAACAGAACAGTAAGAAGTTTCACAGATTTCTTTGTGTAGTTTTTATTTGAAGATATTACTTTTTCCACCATAGGCCTCTTAGCGCTACGAATGTCCACTTGCATTTCTACAGAAAGAGTGTTTCAAAACTCCTCAATCAAAAGTAAGGTTCAACTCTGTTAGTTGAATGCACAGATCAGAAAGAAGTTTCACAGAATGCTTCTGTGTTATTTTTATTTGAAGATATTCCTTTTTCCTTAGGCCTCTTAGCGCTCCAAATGTCCACTTGCATTTCTACAGAAAGAGTGTTTCAGAACTGCTCAATCAAAAGTAAGGTTCAACTCTGTTAGTTGAATGCACAGATCAGAAAGAAGTTTCACAGAATGCTTCTGTGTAGTTTTTATTTGAAGATATTCCTTTTTCCCCCATAGGCCTCTTAGCGCTCCAATCGTCCACTTGCAGTTTCTACAGAAAGAGTGTTTCAGAACTCCTCAATCAAAAGTAAGGTTCAACTCTGTTAGTTGAATGCACAGATCAGAAAGAAGTTTCACAGAATGCTTCTGTGTAGTTTTATTTGAAGATATTCCTTTTTCCACTATTGGCCTCTTAGCGCTCGAATGTCCACTTGCATTTCTACAGAAAGAGTGTTTCAGAACTCTCAATCAAAAGTAAGGTTCAACTCTGTTAGTTGAATGCACAGATCAGAAAGAAGTTTCACAGAATGCTTCTGTGTAGTTTTTATTTGAAGATATTCCTTTTTCCACTTAGGCTCTTAGCGCTCCAAATGTCCACTTGCAGTTTCTACAGAAAGAGTGTTTCAGAACTCTCAAAAGTAAGGTTCAACTCTGTTAGTTGAATGCAGAGATCAGAAAGAAGTTTCACAGAATGCTTCTGTGTTTTTTATTTGAATATATCCTTTTTCCACTATAGGCCTCTTAGCGCTCCGAATGTCCACTTGCAGTTTCTACAGAAAGAGTGTTTCAGAACCTCAATCAAAAGTAAGGTTCAACTCTGTTAGTTGAATGCACAGATCAGAAAGAGTTTCACAGAATACTTCTGTGTAGTTTTTTTTGAAGGTATTCCTTTTTCCACTATTGGCCTCTTAGCGCTCCGAATGTCCACTTGAAGTTTCTAAGAAAGAGTGTTTCAGAACTGCTCAATCAAAAGTAAGGTTCAACTCTCTTAGTTGAATGCAGAGATCAGAAAGAAGTTTCACAGAATTGTTTGTGTAGTTATTTGAAGATATTCCTTTTTCCACTAGAGGCCTCTTACCACTCAGAATGTCCACTTGCAGTTTCTACAGAAAGAGTGTTTCAGAACTGCTCAATCAAAAGTAAGGTTCAACTCTGTTAGTTGAATGCACAGATCGAACTAAGTTTCACAGAATGCCTCTGTGTAGTTTTTTTTGAAGATATTCTTTTTCCACTAGAGGCCTCTTACCGTTCCAAATATCCACTTGCAGTTTCTACAGAAAGAGTGTTTCAGAACTGCTCAATCAAAAGTAAGGTTCAACTCTGTTAGTTGAATGCACAGATCAGAAAGAAGTTTCACAGAATACTTCTCTGTAATTTTTATTTTAAAATATTCCTTTTTCCACTCTAGGCCTCTTAGTGCTCCGAATGTCCACTTGCAATTTCTACAGAAAGAGTGTTTCAGAACTGCTCAATCAAAAGTAAGGTTCAACTCTCTTAGTTGAATGCACAGATCAGAAAGGAGTTTCACCGAATGCTTCTGTGTAGTTTGTATTTGAAGACATTCCTTTTTCCACTGTAGGCGTCTTAGCGCTCCGTAAGTCCACTTGCAGTTTCTACAGAAGAGGGTTTTAGAGCTGCTCATCAAAAGTAAGGTTCAACTCTGTTAGTTGAATGAACAGATCAGAAAGTAGTTTCGCAGAATGCTTCTGTGTAGTTTATTGGAAGATATTCCTTTTTGCATTGAACGCTCTTTGCGCTCCAAATGTCCACTTGCAGTTTCTACAGAAAAGTGTTTCAGAACTCCTCAAACAAAAGTAAGGTTCAACTCTGTTAGTTGAATGCACTCAGAAAAATTTCACAGAATGCTTCTGTGTAGTTTTTATTTGAAGATATTCCTTTGCCTCTATAGGCCTCTGAGCCCTCCGAATGTCCACTTGCAGTTTCTACAGAAAGAGTGTTTCAGAACTGCTCAATCAAAAGTAAGGTTCAACCTGTTAGTTGAATGCACAGATCAGAAAGGAGTTTCACAGAATGCTTCTGCGTAGTTTATTTGAAGATATTCCTACTTCCTCTATAGGCCTCTTAGCGCTCTGAATGGCCACTGCAGTTTCTACAGAAAGAGTGCTTTCAGAACTGCTCAATCAAATGTAAGGTTCAACTCTGTTAGTTGAATGCACAGATCACAAAGAAGTTTCAGAGAATGCTTCTGTGTAGTTTTTATTTGAAGATATTCCTTTTTGCACTATAGGCCTCTTAGCGCTTCAAAGTCCACTTCAGTTTCTACAGAAAGAGTATTTCAGAACTCCTCAAACAAAAGTAAGTTCAACTCTGTTAGTTGAATGCACAGATGAGAAAGCAGTTTCACAGAATGCTTCTGTCTAGTTTTTATTTGAAGATATTCCTTTTTCCACTATTGGCCTCTTAGCGCTCCGAATGTTCACTTGCAGTTTCTAAAGAAAGAGTGTTTCAGAACTGCTCAATCAAAAGTAAGGTTCAACTCTGTTAGTTGAATGCACAGATGAGAAAGAAGTTTCTCAGAACGCTTCTGTGTAGTTTTTATTTGGAGATATTCTTTTTTCCACTAGGCCTCTTAGCGCTCCAAATGTCCACTTGCAGTTTCTACAGAAGAGTGTTTGAAAACTCAATCAAGTAAGTTCAACTCTGTTAGTTGAATGCACATATCAGGAAGAAGTTTCACAGAATACTTCTGTGTAGTTTTTATTTGAAGATATTCCTATTTCCGCTATAGGCCTCTTAGCGCTCCGAATGTCCACTTGCATTTTCTACAGAAAGAGTGTTTCAGAACTGCTCAATCAAAAGTAAGGTTAAACACTCTTAGTTGAATGCGCAGAACAGTAAGAAGTTTCACAGATTACTTCTGTGTAGTTTTATTTGAAGATATTCCATTTTCCACTATAGGCCTCTTAGCGCCCATAATGTCCACTTGCATTTTCTACAGAAAGAGTGTTTCAGAACTGCTCACTCAAAAGTAAGGTTCAACTCTGTTAGTTGAATGCACAGAACAGAAAGAAGTTTCACAGAATGCTTCTGTGTAGTTTTCATTTGCAGATATTCCTATTTGCTATAGGCCTCTTAGCGCTCCGAATGTCCACTTGCATTTTCTACAGAAAGGGTGTTTCAGAACTGCTCAATCAAAAGTAAGGTTCAACTCTGTTAGTTGAATGCACAGAACAGAAAGAAGTTTCACAGAATGCTTCTGTGTAGTTTTTATTTGAAGATATTCCTATTTCCGCTATAGGACTCTTAGCGCTCCGAATGTCCACTTGCATTTTCTACAGAAAGGGTGTCTCAGAACTGCTCAATCAAAAGTAAGGTTGAACTCTGTTAGTTGAATGCACAGAACTGTAAGAAGTTTCACAGATTGCTTCTGTGTAGTTTTTATTTGAACATATTCCTTTTTCAGCTATAGGCCTCTTAGCGCCCTGAATGTTCACTTGCATTTTCTGCAGAAAGAGTGTTTCAGAAGTGCTCAATCAAAACTGAGGTTCAACTCTGTTAGTTGAATGCACAGAACAGATAGAAGTTTCACAGATTGCTTCTGTGTAGTTTTTGTTTGAAAATACTCCTTTTTCCACTATAGGCCTCTTAGCGCCCTGAATGTCCACTTGCATTTTCTACATAAAGTGTGTTTCAGAACTGCTCAATCAAAAGTAAGGCTCTACTCTGTTAGTTGAAAGCAGAGAACAGAAAGAAGTTTCACAGAATGCTTCTGTGTAGTTTTTCTTTGAAGATATTACTTTTTCCACTATAGGCCTCTTAGCGCTCCGAAGTCCACTTGCGTTTTCCACAGAAAGAGTGTTTCAGATCTGCTCAATCAAAAGTAAGGTTCAACACTTCTAGTTGAATGCACAGAACAGAGAGAAGTTTCACTGATAGCTTCTGTGTAGTTTTTATTTGAACATATTCCTTTTTCCACTATAGGCCTCTAAGCGCCCTGAATGTCCACTTGCTTTTTCTACAGAAAGAGTGTTTCAGAACTGCTCAATCAAAACTAAGGTTCAACTCTGTTAGTTGAATGGACAGAACAGAAAGAAGTTTCACAGAATGCTTCTGTGTAGTTTTTATTTGAAGACATTCCTTTTGCTGCTATAGGCCTCTTAGCGCTCCGAATGTCCACTTGCATTTTCTACAAAAGGAGTGTTTCAGAACTGTTCAATCAAAAGTAAGGTTCAACTCTGTTAGTTGAATGCACAGAACAGAAAGAAGTTTCACAGATTGCTTCTCTGTAGTTTTTATTGGAAGATATTCCTTTTTCCACTGTAGGCCTCTTAGCGCCATGAATGTCCACTTGCATTTTGTACAGAAAGAGTGTTTCAGATCTGCTCAATCAAAACTAAGGTTCAACTCTGTTAGTTGAAAGCACACAACAGTAAGAAGTTTCACAGATTGCTTCTGTGTAGTTTTCATTTCAAGATATTCCTTTTTCCACCATAGGCCTCTTAGCACCCTGAATGTCCACTTGCATTTTCTACAGAAAGAGTGTTTCAGAACTGCTCAATGAAAAGTAAGGTTCAACTCTGTTAGTTGAATGCCCAAAAGAGAGAAGTTTCACAGAATGCATCCGTGTAGTTTTTATATTGTGATATTCCTTTCTCCGCTATAGGCCTCTTAGCGCTCCGAATGTCCACTTGCATTTTCTACAGAAAGAGTGTTTCAGAACTGTTCAATGAAAAGTTAGGTTCAACTCTGTTAGTTGAATGCACAGAACAAAAAGAAGTTTCACAGATTGCTTCTGTTTAGTTTTTATTTGAACATATTAATTTTTCCGCTGTAGGCCTCTTAGCGCCCTGAATTTCCACTTCCATTTTCTACAGAAAGAGTGTTTCAGAACTGCTCAATGAAAACTAAGGTTCAACTCTGTTAGTTGAATGCACAGAACAGTAAGAAGTTTCACAGATTGCTTCTGTGTAGTTTTTTTTGAAGATATTCCTTTTTCTACTATAGGCCTCTTAGCGCCATGAATGTCTACTTGCATTTTCTACAGAAAGAGTGGTTCAGAACTGCTCAATGTAAATTAAGGTTCAACAGTGTTAGTTGAAAGAACAGAACAGTAAGAAGTTTCACAGATTTCTTCTGTGTAGTTTTTTTTGAAGATATTACTTTTTCCACCATAGGCCTCTTAGCGCTACGAATGTCCACTTGCATTTTCTACAGAAAGAGTGTTTCAGAACTGCTCAATCAAAAGTAAGGTTCAACTCTGTTAGTTGAATGCACAGATGACAATGAATTGTCACAGAATGCTTCTGTGTTGCTTTTCATTTGAAGATATTCCTTTTTCCAATATATGCCTCTTAGCGCTCCGACTGTCCACTTGCAGTTTCTACAGAAAGTGTGTTTCAGAGCTGCTCAATCAAAAGTAAGGTTCAACTCTGTTAGTTGAATGCCAAAATCAGAAAGAATATTCACAGAATGCTTCTGTGTAGTTTTTATTTGAAGATATTCCTTTTTCCAGAATAGCTCTCTTAGGACTCCAAATGTCCACTTGCCGTTTCTACCGATAGAGTGTTTCACAACTGCTCAATCAAAATTAAGGTTCAACTCTGTTAGTCGAATGCACAGATCAGAAAGAAGTTTCACAGAATGCTTCTGTGTAGTCTTTATTTGAAGATATTTCTTTTTCCACTATTGGCCTCTTAGCGTTCCGAATGTCCACTTGCAGTTTCTACAGAAAGAGTGTTTCAGAGCTGCTCAATCAAAAGTAAGGTTCAACTCTGTTAGTTGAATGTCGAAATCACAAAGAAGATTCACAGAATGCTTCTGTGTAGTTTTTATTTGAAGATATTCCTTTTTCCACTGTAGGCCTCTTAGTGCTCCAAATATCCACTTGCAGTTTCTTCAGAAAGAGTGTTTGAAAACTCATTCAAAAGTAAGGTACACATCTGTTAGTTGAACGCAGAGATCAGCAAGAAGTTTCACAGAATGCTACTGTGTTTTCTTTATTTGAATATATTCCTTTTTCCACTATAGGCCACTTAGCGCTCTGAATGTACACTTGCACTATCTACAGAAAGAGTGTTTCAGAACGGCTCAATCAAAAGTAAGGTTCAAGTCTGTTAGTGGAATGCGCAGATCAGAAAGATGTTTCGCAGAATGCTTCTGTGTAGTTTTTATTTGAAGATATTTCTTTTTACACTATAGGCCTCTTGCACTCCGAATGTCCACTTGCAGTTTCTACAGAAAGTGTGTTTCAGAACTGCTCAATCAAAAATAAGGTTCAACTCTGTTAGTTGAATGCGCAGATCAAAACAAGTTTCACATAATGCTTCTGTGTAGTTTCTTTTTGAGGATATTCCTTTTTCCACTACAAGCCTCTTAGCGCTCCAAATACCGCTTGTAGTTTCTACAGAAAGAGTGTTTCAAAACTCCTCAATCAACATTTAGGTTCAACTCTGTTAGTTAAATGCAGAGATCAAAAAGCTGTTTCCCAGAATGCTTCTGTGAAGTTTTTATTTGAAGATATACCTTTTTCCACTCTAGGCCTCTTAGCGCTCCGAATGTCCACTTGCAGTATGTACAGAAAGAGTGTTTCAGAATTGCTCAATCAAAAGTAAGGTTCAACTCTGTTAGTTGAATGCACAGATCAGAAAGAAGTTTCACAGAATGCTTCTGTGTAGTTTTTTTTTGAAGATATTCCTTTTTCATCTATAGGCCTCTTAGTGCTCCAAATATCCACTTGCAGTCTCTACAGAAAGAGTTTTTCAAAAGTCCTCAATTAAAAGTAAGTTTCAACTCTGTTAGTTGAAAGCACAGAGCAGTAAGAAGTTTCACAGAATGCTTCTGTGTAGTTTTTACTTGAAGATATTCCTTTTTCCACTATAGGCCTCTTAGTGCTGCGAATGTCCACTTGCAGTTTCTACAGAGAGAGTGTTTCAGAACTGCTCAATCAAAAGTAAGGTTCAACACTGTTAGTTGAATGTGCAGATCAGAAAGTAGTTTCACAGATTGCTTCTGTGTAGTTTTTATTTGAAGTTATTCCTTTTTCCACTATAGGCCTCTTAGTGCTGCGAATGTCCACTTGCAGTTTCTACACGGAGAGTGTTTGAAAATTCAATTAAAAGTAATGTTCAACTCTGTTAGTTGAATGCACATATCAGGAAGAAGTTCCACAGAATACTTCTGTGTAGTTTTTATTTGAAGATATTACTTTTTCCACTATAGGCCTCTTACCGCTCCAAATATCCACTTGCAATTTTCAACAGAAAGAGTGTTCAAATCTCCTCATCAAAAGTAAGGTTGAACACTGTAATTGAATGCACAGAACAGAAAGTAGTTTTCACAGAATGCTTCTGTGTAGTTCTATTTGAAGATATTCCTTTTCCTCTATAAGGCCTCTTAGCGCTCCCAACAATCCAATTGCAGATTCTACAGAAAGAGGGTTCAGAGCTGCTCAATCAAAAGTAAGGTTCAACTCTGTTAGTTGAATTAACAGATCAGAAAAAAGTTTCACAGAATGTTTCTGTGTAGTTTTATTTGAAGATATTCCTTTTTGCCTGTAACGCTTCTTTACGCTCCAAATGTCCACTTGCAGTTTCTACAGAAAGAATGTTTCAGAACTCCTCGAAGTAAGGTACAACTCTGTTAGCTGAATGCACAGATCAGAAGTAATTTCCACAGAATGTTTCTGTGTTGTTTTATTTGAAGATATTCCTTTTCCGCTAACAGGCCTTTGGCACTCCAAATATCCACTTGCAGTTTCTAACAGAAAGAGTGATTCAAAACTCCTCAAGTAAAAGTAAGGTTCAACTCTGTAGTTTCAATGCCACACATCAGAAAGAAGTTTCCACAGAAATGCTGCTGGTAGTTTTTTATTTGAAGATATTCGTTTTCCACTGTAAGGCCTCTTAGCGCTCCGAATGTCCACTTTGCATTTTCTACAGAAAGAGTGTTTCAGAACTGCTCAATCAAAGTAAGTTTCAACACTGTTAGTTGAAAGCACAGATCAGAAAGAAGTTTCACAGAAGCTTCTTTGTAGCGCTTATTTGAAATATTCCTATTTCTCTATACAGCCTCGTTAGCGCTCTGAATGTCCACTCTGCAATTTCTACAGAAAGAGTTGTTCAAACTCCTCAATCAAAAGTAAGGTTCAACTCTGTTAGTTGAACGCACAGATCAGAAAGAAGTTACAGAGAATGCTTCTGTGTAGTTTTTATTTGAAGATATTCCTTTTGCCTCTATAGGCCTCTTAGTGCCTCCGAATGTCCACTTGCAGTTTCTAAGTTTCAAACCGAAGTGTGTTTGAAAACTCAATTAAAAGTAATGTATCAACTCCCGTTTACGTTGAATTGCAGACATATCATGGATAGAAGTTCCACGGAATACTTCTGTGTATCTTTTATTTGAAAGATATGTCCTTTTTCCCACTATAGGCCCTCTTAGACGGCTCCCAAATATTATCCACATTGCAATTTCTATGGAAAGAGTGTTTCAAATCTCTCTCAATCAAAAAAGGTAAAGGTTGAACACTGTTTAATTTGACACACTGGCACAAGAACAGAAAGAAGGTTTCACAGAATCGCCTTCTGTGTAGTTCTTATTTTGAAGATATTCGTTTTCCTCTATAGGCCTCTTAGAGCTCCCAACAACCCAATTGCAGCTTCTGACAGAAAGAGTGTTAGAAAACTCAATCAAAACCTAAGGTACAACTCTGTTAGTTGATTGCATCAGATCAGAAAGAAGTTTCATGGAATGCCTTCTGGTGTAGTTTTTATTTGAAAATATTCCCTTTTCCTCTATAGTCTCTTAGCCCTCTGAATGTCCACCTTGCATTTCTACAGAAGAGAGTTTCAGAGCTGCTCAATCAAAGTAAGGTTCAACTCTGTTAGTTGAATTAACAGATAGAAAAAAAGTTTCGCAGAATGTCCTGTGTAGTTTTTATTTGAAGATATTCTTTTTGCATTGTACGCTTCTTTGCGCTCCAAATGTCCACTTGCAGTTTCTACAGAAAGAGTGTTTCAGACCTCCTCAAACAAAACTAAGGTACAACTCTGTTAGTTGAATGCAGAGTCAGAAAGAACATTCATAGAATGCTTCTGTGTAGTTTTTGTTTGAAGATATTCCTTTTTCCACTACAGGCCTTTGGCGCTCCAAATATCCACTTGCGGTTTCTACAGAAAGAGTGTTTCAAAACTCCTCAAGCAAAGTAAGGCTCAACTCTGTTAGTTCAATGCACACATCAGAAAGAAGTTTCACAGATGCTGCTGGGTAGTTTTATTTGAAGATATTCGTTTTTCCTCCGTAGGCCTCTAGCGCTCCAAAGTCTACTTGCATTTCTACAGAAAGAGTGTTACAGACTGCCAATCAAAAGTTAAGGTTCAACACTGTTAGTTGAATGCACAGATCAGAAGAAGTTTCACAGAATGCTTCTGTGTAGCGCTTATTGAAAACATTCCTATGTCCTCTATAGGCCTCTTAGCGCTCTGAATGTCCACCTGAGTTTCTACAGAAGATGTTTCAGAACTCCTCAGAAAGTAAGGTTCAACTCTTAGTTGAAATGCACAGATCAGAAAGATGTTTCAGAGAATGCTGTGTAGTTTTTATTTGAAGATATTCTTTTTCCACTATTGGCTCTTAGCGCTTCGAAATGTCCACTTCCCCCATTTCTACAGAAAGAGTATTTCAGAACTCCTCAATGAAAAGTAAGTTTCAACTCTGTTTTAGTGAATGCACAGATCAGAAAGAATTTGCACAGAATGCTTCTGTATAGTTTTATTTGAAGATAATCCTTTTTCCACTCTTGACTCTTAGCGCTCCAAATGTCCACTTGCCGTTTCTACAGAAAGAGTGTTTCAGAACTGCTCAATCAAAAGTAAGGTTCAACTCTGTTAGTTGAATGCTCAGATGAGAAAGAAGTTTCACAGAATGCTTCTGTGACGTTTTTATTTCTAGATATTCCTTTTTGCACTGCAGGCCTCTTTGCTCTCCGAATGTCCACTTGCAGTTTCTACAGAAAGTGTTGTTTCAGAATGCCTCAAATAAAAGTAAGGTTCAACCCTGTTAGTTGATTACACAGATCAGAAAGAGGTTTCACAGAATACTTCTGTGTAGTTTTTGTTTGAAGGTATTCCTTTTTCCACTATTGGCCTCTTAGCGCTCCGAATGTCCACTTGAAGTTTCTAAAGAAAGAGTGTTTCAGAACTGCTCATAAAAGTAAGGTTCAACTCTCTTAGTTGAATGCCAGAGATTCAGAAAGAAGTTTCACAGATTGTTTTTGTGTAGTTATAATTTGAAGATATTCTTTTTCCACTAGAGGCCTCTTACCACTCAGAATGTCCACTTGCAGTTTCTACAGAAGGAGTGTATCAGAACTGCTTCAATCAAAAGTAAGGTTCAATCCTGTTAGTTGAATGCACAGATCGAATAAGTTTCACAGAATGCCTCTGTGTAGTTTGTTTTTGAAGATATTACTTTTTCCACTAGAGGCCTCTTAACCGTTCCAAATATCCACTTGCAGTTTCTACAGAAAGAGTGTTTCAAACTCCTCAATCAAAAGTAAGGTTCAACTCTGTTAGTTTGAATGCACAGATCAGAAAGAAGTTTCACAGAATACTTCTCTGTAATTTTTATTTTAAAATATTCCTTTTTTCACTTAGCCTCTTAGGCTCCGAATGTCACTGCAATTCTACAGAAGAGTGTTTCAGAACTGCTCATCAAAATAAGTTCACTCTCTAGTTGAATGCAAGATCAGAAAGGATTTCACCGAATGCTCTTTAGTTTGTCTTGAAGAATTCCTTTTTCCACTGTAGGCGTCTTAGCGCTCCGAAGTCCACTTGCAGTTTCTACAGAAGGAGGGTTTTAGAGCTGCTCATCAAAAGTAAGGTTCAACTCTGTTAGTTGAATGACAGATCAGAAAGTAGTTTCACCAGAATGCTTCTGTGTAGTTTATATTTGAAGATATTCCTTTTTGCATTAACGGCTCTTAGCGCTCCAAATGTCCACTTGCAGTTTCTACAGAAAAGTGTTTCAGAACTCCTCAAACAAAAGTAAGGTTCAACTCTGTTAGTTGAATGCACTCATTAGAAAAACTTTCACAGAATGCTTCTGTGTAGTTTTATTTGAAGATATTCCTTTGCCTTATAGGCTCTGAGCCCTCCAATGTCCACTTGCAGTTTCTACAGAAAGAGTGTTTCAGAACTGCTCAATCAAAAGTAAGGTTCAACCCTGTTAGTTGAATGCACAGATCAGAAAGGAGTTTCACAGAATGCTTCTGTGTAGTTCTTATTTGAAGATATTCCTTTCCTCTATAGGCCTCTTAGCGCTCTGAATGGCCACTGCAGTTTCTACAGAAAGAGTGCTTTCAGAACTGCTCAATCAAAGTAAGGTTCAACTCTGTTAGTTGAATGCACAGATCACAAAGAAGTTTCAGAATGCTTCTGTGTAGTTTTTTATTTGAAGATATTCCTTTTTGCACTATAGGCCTCTTAGCGCTTCAAAGTCCACTTCCAGTTTCTACAGAAAGAGTATTTCAGAACTGCTCAATCAAAAGTAAGGTTCAACTCTGTTAGTTGAATGCACAGATGAGAAAGCAGTTTCACAGAATGCTTCTGTGTAGTTTTTATTTGAAGATATTCCTTTTTCCACTATTGGCCTCTTAGCGCTCCGAATGTCACTTGCAGTTTCTAAGAAAGAGGTTTCAGAACTGCTCAATCAAAAGTAAGGTTCAACTCTGTTAGTTGAATGCACAGATGAGAAAGAAGTTTCTCAGAATGCTTCTGTGTAGTTTTTATTTGAGATATTCCTTTTTTCCACTGTAGGCCTCTTAGCGCTCCAAATGTCCACTTGCAGTTTCTACAGAAGAGTGTTTGAAAATCAATCAAGTAATGTTCAACTCTGTTAGTTGAATGCACAGATCAGAAGAAGTTTCACAGAATACTTCTGTGTAGTTTTTATTTGAAGATATTCCTTTTCCATAGGCCTCTTAGCGCTCCGAATGTCCACTTGCATTTTCTACAGAAAGAGTGTTTCAGAACTGCTCAATCAAAAGTAAGTTAAACACTCTAGTTGAATGCGCAGAACAGTAAGAAGTTTCACAGATTACTTCTGTGTAGATTTTATTTGAAGATATTCCATTTTCCACTATAGGCCTCTTAGCGCCCAATAATGTCCACTTGCATTTTCTACAGAAAGAGTGTTTCAGAACTGCTCAATCAAAAGTAAGGTTCAACTCTGTTAGTTGAATGCACAGAACAGAAAGAAGTTTCACAGAATGCTTCTGTGTAGTTTTTATTTGAAGATATTCCTATTTCTGCTATAGGCCTCTTAGCGCTCCGAATGTCCACTTGCATTTTCTACAGAAAGGGTGTTTCAGAACTGCTCAATCAAAATTAAGGTTCAACTCTGTTAGTTGAATGCACAGAACAGAAAGAAGTTTCACAGAATGCTTCTGTGTAGTTTTCATTTGAAGATATTCCTATTTCCGCTATAGGCTCTTAGCACTCCGAATGTCCACTTGCATTTTCTACAGAAAGGGTGTTCAGAACTGCTCAATCAAAGTAAGGTTGAACTCTGTTAGTTGAATGCACAGAACTGTAAGAAGTTTCACAGATAGCTTCTGTGTAGTTTTTATTTGAACATATTCCTTTTTCAGCTATAGGCCTCTTAGCGCCCTGAATGTCACTTGCATTTTCCAGAAAGAGTGTTTCAGAAGTGCTCAATCAAAATAAGGTTCAACTCTGTTAGTTGAATGCACAGAACAGAAGAAGTTTCACAGATTGCTTCTGTGTAGTTTTTTTTGAAATATTCCTTTTTCCACTATAGGCCTTAGCGCCCTGAATGTCCACTTGCATTTTCTACAGAAAAGAGTGTTTCAGAACTGCTCAATCAAAAGTAAGGTTCAACTCTGTTAGTTGAATGCAGAGAACAGAAAGAAGTTTCACAGAATGCTTCTGTGTAGTTTTTTTTGAAGATATTCTTTTTCCACTATAGGCCTCTTAGCGCTCCGAAGTCCACTTGCGTTTTCCACAGAAAGAGTGTTTCAGATGCTCAATCAAAAGTAAGGTTCAACACTTCTAGTTGAATGCACAGAAAAGAGAAGTTTCACAGATGCTTCTGTGTAGTTTTTATTTGAAGATATTCCTTTTTCCACTATAGGCCTCTTAGCGCCCTGAATGTCCACTTGCTTTTTACAGAAAGAGTGTTTCAGAACTGCTCAATCAAAACTAAGGTTCAACTCTGTTAGTTGAATGACAGAACAGAAAGAAGTTTCACAGAATGCTTCTGTGTAGTTTTTATTTGAAGACATTCCTTTTCTCTATAGGCCTCTTAGCGCTCCGAATGTCCACTTGCATTTTCTACAGAAAGAGTGTTTCAGAACTGTCAATCAAAAGTAAGGTTCAACTCTGTTAGTTGAATGCACAGAACAGAAAGAAGTTTCACAGATTGCTTCTCTGTAGTTTTTATTGAAGATATTCCTTTTTCCACTGTAGGCCTCTTAGCGCCATGAATGTCCACTTGCATTTTACAGAAAGAGTGTTTCAGAACTGCTCAATCAAAAGTAAGGTTCAACTCTGTTAGTTGAATGCACACAACAGTAAGAAGTTTCACAGATTGCTTCTGTGTAGTTTTTATTTGAAGATATTCCTTTTTCCACATAGGCCTCTTAGCGCCCTGAATGTCCACTTGCATTTCTACAGAAAGAGTGTTTCAGAACTGCTCAATCAAATGTAAGGTTCAACTCTGTTAGTTGAATGCCAAAAGAGAGAGAAGTTTCACAGAATGCTTCTGTGTAGTTTTTATTTGTGATATTCCTTTCTCCGCTATAGGCCTCTTAGCGCTCCGAATGTCCACTTGCATTTTCTACAGAAAGAGTGTTTCAGAACTGTCAATGAAAAGTAGGTTCAACTCGTTAGTTGAATGCACAGAACAGAAAGAAGTTTCACAGAATGCTTCTGTTAGTTTTTATTTGAATATTCCTTTTTCCGCTATAGGCCTCTTAGCGCCCTGAATGTCCACTTGCATTTTCTACAGAAAGAGTGTTTCAGAACTGCTCAATCAAAATAAGGTTCAACTCTGTTAGTTGAATGCACAGAACAGAAGAAGTTTCACAGATTGCTTCTGTGTAGTTTTTTTTGAAGATATTCCTTTTTCTACTATAGGCCTCTTAGCGCCATGAATGTCCACTTGCATTTTCTACAGAAAGAGTGTTCAGAACTGCTCAATCAAATAAGGTTCAACTCTGTTAGTTGAATGACAGAACAGTAAGAAGTTTCACAGATGCTTCTGTGTATTTTTTCTTCGTGCCAAGATATTACTTTTTAATTGAATATCCCTTTCACCTAATAGGCCCTTTAAGCGCTTCCTGAAGGTCACTTGCATTTCTAAGAAAGAGTTTAAAATGCTCATAATTTTAAGTAAGTTCCGTTGTTGAAGCAAACAGAAATTTACAGAATGTTTTGTAGTTTTTTTTGAAGATATTCTTTCTCTGGTGGATTACCGCTCCGAAGTCCCTCATTCTACGAAGCGTGTTTCAAACTCTCAATCAAAAAAGTTCAACTCTTAGTTGAAGCCCGAACAGAAGAAGTTTCAGATGCTTCTGTTATTTTTTTGAAATATTCCTTTTTACTGGCTTTAGGCCCTGAATCACTTGATTTCTAAAAAGAGTGTTCAAACGCCAATCAAAATAAGGTTCAACGTTAGTTGAAGCAAGAAAGAAAATTTCACAAATCTTTGTGTAGTTTTATTTGAAGATATTCCTTTTTCCACTATTGACCTCTTAGCGTTCCGAATGTCCACTTGCAGTTTCTACAGAAAGAGTGTTTCAGAACTGCTCAATCAAAAGTAAGGTTCAACTCTGTTAGTTGAATGCACAGATCAGAAAGAAGTTTCACAGTATGATTCTGTGTAGTTTTTATTTGAAGATATTCCTTTTTCCACTGTAGGCCTCTTAGCGCTCCATCGGAATGTCCACTTGCAGTTTCTACAGAAAGAGTGTTTCAGAACTCATCAAAAGTAAGGTTCAACTCTGTTAGTTGAATGCAGAGATCAGAAAGAAGTTTCACAGAATGCTTCTGTGTTTTTTATTTGAATATATTCCTTTTTCCACTATAGGCCACTTAGCGCTCTGAATGTCCACTTGCATTTCTACAGAAAGAGTGTTTCAGAACTGCTCAATCAAAAGTAAGGTTCATCTGTTAGTTGAATGCACAGATCAGAAAGAGTTTCACAGAATACTTCTGTGTAGTTTTTGTTTGAAGGTATTCCTTTTTCCACTATTGGCCTCTTAGCGCTCCGAATGTCCACTTGAGTTTCTAAGAAAGAGTGTTTCAGAACTGCTCAATCAAAAGTAAGGTTCAACTCTGTTAGTTGAATGCAGAGATCAGAAAGAAGTTTCACAGATTGTTTGTGTAGTTTAATTTGAAGATATTCCTTTTTCCACTAGAGGCCTCTTACCTCAGAATGTCCACTTGCAGTTTCTACAGAAGAGTGTTTCAGAACTGCTCAATCAAAAGTAAGGTTCAACTCTGTTAGTTGAATGCACAGATCGGAACTAAGTTTCACAGAATGCCTCTGTGTAGTTTGTTTTTGAAGATATTCTTTTTCCACTAGAGGCCTCTTACCGTTCCAAATATCCACTTGCAGTTTCTACAGAAAGAGTGTTTCATAACTCCTCAATCAAAAGTAAGGTTCAACTCTGTTAGTTGAATGCACAGATCACAAAGAAGTTTCACAGAATACTTCTCTGTAATGTCCACCTGTGCAATTTCTACAGAAAGAGTGTTTCAGAACTGCTCATCAAAGTTGGTTCAACTCCTTAGTTGAATGCACAGATCAGAAAGGAGTTTCACCGAAATGCTTCTGTGTAGTTGTATTTGAAGACATTTCCTTTTTCCACTGTAGGCCGTCTTAGCGCTCCGTAAGTCCCTTGCAGTTTCTACAGAAGAGGGTTTTAGAGCTGCGTCTATCAAAGTAAGGTTCAACTCTGTTAGTGAATGAACAGATAGAAAGTAGTTTGCAATGCTCTGTGTAGTTTATATTGGAAGATATTCTTTTTGCATTGAACGTTCTTTGCGCTCCAAATGTCCACTTGCAGTTTTCTACAGAAAAAGGTGTTTCAGAACTCCTCAAACAAAAAGTAAGGTTCACTCTGTTAGTTGAATGCACTGCATTAGAAAAAACTTTCACAGAATGCTTCTGTGTAGTTTTTATTTGAAGATATTCCTTTGCCTCTATAGGCCTCTGAGCCCTCCGAATGTCCACTTGCAGTTTCTACAGAAAGAGTGTTTCAGAACTGCTCAATCAAAAGTAAGGTTCAACCCTGTTAGTTGAATGCACAGATCAGAAAGGAGTTTCACAGAATGCTTCTGCGTAGTGCTTATTTGAAGATATTCCTACTTCCTCTATAGGCCTCTTAGCGCTCCGAATGTCCACATGCAGTTTCTACAGAAAGAGTGTTTCAGAACTGCTCAATCAAATGTAAGGTTCAACTCTGTTAGTTGAATGCACAGATCACAAAGAAGTTTCAGAGAATGCTTCTGTGTAGTTTTTTTTGAAGATATTCCTTTTTGCACTATAGGCCTCTTAGCGCTTCAAAGTCCACTTCAGTTTCTACAGAAAGAGTATTTCAGAACTCCTCAAACAAAAGTAAGTTTTAACTCTGTTAGTTGAATGCACAGATGAGAAAGCAGTTTCACAGAATGCTTCTGTCTAGTTTTTATTTGAAGATATTCCTTTTTCCACTATTGGCCTCTTAGCGCTCCGAATGTCACTTGCAGTTTCTAAAGAAAGAGGGTTTCAGAACTGCTCAATCAAAAGTAAGGTTCAACTCTGTTAGTTGAATGCACAGATGAGAAAGAAGTTTCAGAACGCTTCTGTGTAGTTTTTATTTGGAGATATTCTTTTTCCACTGTAGGCCTCTTAGCGCTCCAAATGTCCACTTGCAGTTTCTACAGAAAGAGTGTTTGAAAACTCAATCAAGTAAGTTCAACTCTGTTAGTTGAATGCACAGATCAGAAAGTAGTTTCACAGAATGCTTCTGTGTAGTTTTTATTTGAAGATATTCCTATTTCCTCTATAGGCCTCTTAGCGCTCCGAATGTCCACTTGCATTTTCTACAGAAAGGGTGTTTCAGAACTGCTCAATCAAAAGTAAGGTTAAACACTCTTAGTTGAATGCAGAACAGTAAGAAGTTTCAAGATTCTCTGTGTGATTTTATTTGAAGATATTCATTTCCACTATAGGCCTCTTAGCGCCCATAATGTCCACTTGCATTTTCTACAGAAAGAGTGTTTTCAGAACTGCTCACTTCAAAAGTAAGGTTCAACTCTGTTAAGTTGAATGCACAGAACAGAAAGAGTTTCACAGAAATGCTTCTCGTGTAGTTTTTCATTTGCAGATATTCCTATTTCTGCTATAGGCCCTTTAGCCTCCGAGTCCTTGCATTTTCTACAGAAGGTGTTTCAAACTGTCAATCAAAATTAATTCAACCGTTAGTTGAATGCAAGAACAGAAAAAGTTACAGAATGCTCTGTGTATTTTTTTGAAGATATTCCTATTTCTTGGACTCTTAGCCACTCCGAATGTCCACTTGCATTTTCTACAGAAAGGTGTTCAGAACTGCTCAATCAAAAGTAAGGTTGAACTCTGTTAGTTGAATGCACAGAACTGTAAGAAGTTTCACAGATAGCTTCTGTGTAGTTTTTTTTTGAACATATTTTTTTCAGTATAGGCCTTTAGCGCTGATGTTCACTTGATTTCTGCAGAAAGAGTGTTTCAGAGTGCTCAATCAAAACTGAGTTCAACCTGTTAGTTGAATGCACAGAACAGATAGACGTTTCACAGATGCTTCTGTGTAGTTTTTGTTTGAAAATACTCCTTTTTCCACTTAGCCCCTTGCGCCCTGAATGTCCACTTGCATTTTCCTATCAGAAAGAGTGTTTCAGAACTGCTCAATCAAAGTAAGGCTCTAATCTGTTAGTTGAAAGCAAAAGAGAAAGAAGTTTCACAGAATGCTTCTGTGTAGTTTTTCTATTGATAGATATTCTTTTTCCCTATAGGCCTCTAGCGCTCCGAAGGTCCTTGCCGTTTCCACAAGAAAGAGTGTTTCAGATCTGCTCAATCAAGTAGGTTCAACATTCTGTTGATGCACAGAAGAGAGAAGTTTCACTGATAGCTTCTGTGTAGTTTTTATTTGAACATATTCCTTTTTCCACTATAGGCCTCTAAGCGCCCTGAATGTCCACTTGCTTTTTCTACAGAAAGAGTGTTTCAGAACTGCTCAATCAAAACTAAGGTTCAACTCTGTTAGTTGAATGGACAGAACAGAAAGAAGTTTCACAGAATGCTTCTGTGTAGTTTTTATTTGAAGACATTCCTTTTGCTGCTATAGGCCTCTTAGCGCTCCGAATGTCCACTTGCATTTTCTACAAAAGGAGTGTTTCAGAACTGTTCAATCAAAAGTAAGGTTCAACTCTGTTAGTTGAATGCACAGAACAGAAAGAAGTTTCACAGATTGCTTCTCTGTAGTTTTTATTGGAAGATATTCCTTTTTCCACTGTAGGCCTCTTAGCGCCATGAATGTCCACTTGCATTTTGTACAGAAAGAGTGTTTCAGATCTGCTCAATCAAAACTAAGGTTCAACTCTGTTGTTGAAAGCACACAACATTAAGAAGTTTCAAGATGCTTCTGTGTAGTTTCATTTCAAGATATCCTTTTTCCACATCGGCTTTAGTCACCCTGAATGTCCACATTGCATTTCTACAGAAAGAGTTTTCAGAACTGCTCATGAAATGTAGGTTCACTCTGTTAGTTGAATGAAAGAGAGAAAGTTTCACAGAATCATCCGTGTGTTTTATATTGTGATATTCTTTCTCCGCTATAGGCCTCTTAGCGCTCCGAATGTCCACTGCATTTTCTACAAAAGAGTGTTTCCAGAACGTTCAATGAAAAGTTGGTTCACTCGGTAGTTGAAGCACAGAACAAAAAAGTTTACAGATTGTTCTGTTTAGTTTTTATTTGAACATATTAATTTTTCCGCTGTAGGCCTCTAGCGCCCTGAATTTCCACTTCCATTTTCTACAGAAAGAGTGTTTCAGAACTGCTCAATGAAAACTAAGGTTCAACTCTGTTAGTTGAATGCACAGAACAGTAAGACGTTTCACAGATTGCTTCTGTGTAGTTTTTGTTTGAAGATATTCCTTTTTCTACTATAGGCCTCTTAGCGCCATGAATGTCTACTTGCATTTTCTACAGAAAGAGTGGTTCAGAACTGCTCAATGTAAATTAAGGTTCACAGTGTTAGTTGAAAGAACAGAACAGTAAGAAGTTTCACAGATTCTTCTGTGTAGTTTTTATTTGAAGATATTACTTTTTCCACCATAGGCCTCTTAGCGCTACGAATGTCCACTTGCATTTTCTACAGAAAGAGTGTTTCAGAACTGCTCAATCAAAAGTAAGGTTCAACTCTGTTAGTCGAATGCACAGATGACAAGAATTGTCACAGAATGCTTCTGTGTTGTTTTCATTTGAAGATATTCCTTTTTCCAATATATGCCTCTTAGCGCTCCGACTGTCCACTTGCAGTTTCTACAGAAAGTGTGTTTCAGAGCTGCTCAAAAAAGTAAGGTTCAACTCCTGTTAGTTGAATGCCAAATCAGAAAGAATATTCACAGAATGCTTCTGTGTAGTTTTTATTTGAAGATATTCCTTTTTCCAGAATAGCCTCTTAGGACTCCAATGTCCACTTGCCGTTTCTACCGATAGAGTGTTTCACAACTGCTCAATCAAAATTAAGGTTCAACTCTGTTAGTCGAATGCCAGACAGAAAGAGTTTCACAGAATGCTTCTGTGTAGTCTTTATTTGAAGATATTTCTTTTTCCACTATTGGCCTCTTAGCGTTCCGAATGTCCACTTGCAGTTTCTACAGAAAGAGTGTTTCAGAGCTGCTCATCAAAAGTAAGGGTTCAACTCTGTTAGTTGAATGTCGAAATCACAAAGAAGATTCACAGAATGCTTCTGTGTAGTTTTTATTTGAAGATATTCCTTTTCCCACTGTAGGCTCTTAGTGCTCCAAATATCCACTTGCAGTTTCTTCAGAAAGAGTGTTTGAAACTCATTCAAAAGTAAGGTACACATCTGTTAGTTGAACGCAGAGATCAGCAAGAAGTTCACAGAATGCTACTGTGTTTTCTTTATTTGAATATATTCCTTTTTCCACTATAGGCCACTTAGCGCTCTGAATGTACACTTGCACTATCTACAGAAAGAGTGTTTCAGAACGGCTCAATCAAAAGTAAGGTTCAAGTCTGTTAGTGAATGCGCAGATCAGAAAGATGTTTCGCAGAATGCTTCTGTGTAGTTTTATTTGAAGATATTTCTTTTACACTATAGGCCTCTTGCACTCCGAATGTCCACTTGCAGTTTTACAGAAGTGTGTTTCAGAACTGCTCAATCAAAAATAAGGTTCAACTCTGTTAGTTGAATGCGCAGATCAAAACAAGTTTCACATAATGCTTCTGTGTAGTTTCTTTTTGAGGATATTCCTTTTCCACTACAAGCCTCTTAGCGCTCCAAATACCGCTTGTAGTTTCTACAGAAAGAGTGTTTCAAACTCCTCAATCAACATTTAGGTTCAACTCTGTTAGTTAATGCAGAGATCAAAAGCTGTTTCCCAGAAGCTTCTGTGAAGTTTTTATTTGAAGATATACCTTTTTCCACCTAGGCCTCTTAGCGCTCCGAATGTCCACTTGCAGTATGTAAGAAAGAGTGTTTCAGAATTGCTCAATCAAAAGTAGGTTCAAACTCTGTTAGTTGATGCACAGATCAGAAAGAAGTTTCACAGAATGCTTCTGTGTAGTTTTTTTTTGAAGATATTCCTTTTCATCTATAGCCTCTTAGTGCTCCAAATATCCACTTGCAGTCTCTACAGAAGAGTTTTTCAAAAGTCCTCAATTAAAAGTAAGTTTCAACTCTGTTAGTTGAAAGCACAGAGCCAGTAAGAAGTTTTCACAGAATGCTTCTGTGTAGTTTTTACTTGAAGATATTCCTTTTTCCACTTAGGCCTCTTAGTGCTGCGAATGTCCACTTGGCAGTTTCTACAGAGAAGTGTTTCAGAACTGTCAATCAAAAGTAAGGTTCACACTGTTAGTTGAATGTGCAGATCAGAAAGTAGTTTCACAGATTGCTTCTGTGTAGTTTTTATTGAAGTTATTCCTTTTTCCACTATAGGCCTCTTAGTGCTGCGAATGTCCACTTGCAGTTTCTACACGGAGAGTGTTGAAAATTCAATTAAAAGTAATGTTCAACTCTGTTAGTTGAATGCACATTCAGGAAGAAGTTCCACAGAATACTTCTGTGTAGTTTTTATTTGAAGATATTACTTTTTCACTATAGGCCTCTTACCGCTCCAAATATCCACTTGCAATTTCAACAGAAAGAGTGTTTCAAATCTCCTCAATCAAAAGTAAGGTTGAACACTGTTATTGAATGCACAGAACAGAAAGTAGTTTCACAGAATGCTTCTGTGTAGTTCTTATTTGAAGATATTCCTTTTCCTCTATAGGCCTCTTAGCGCTCCAACAATCCAATTGCAGATTCTACAGAAAGAGGGTTTCAGAGCTGCTCAAATCAAAAGTAAGGTTCAACTCTGTTAGTTGAATTAACAGATCAGAAAACAGTTTCACAGAATGTTTCTGTGTAGTTTTTATTTGAAGATATTCCTTTTTGCCACTGTACGCTTCTTACGCTCCAAATGTCCACTTGCAGTTTCTACAGAAAGAATGTTCAGAACTCCTCGAAGTAAGGTACAACTCTGTTAGCTGAATGCACAGATCAGAAAGTAATTTCACAGAATGTTTCTGTGTTGTTTTTATTTGAAGATATTCCTTTTTCCGCTACAGGCCTTTGGCACTCCAAATATCCACTTGCAGTTTCTACAGAAAGAGTGATTCAAAACTCCTCAAGTAAAAGTAAGGTTCAACTCTGTTAGTTCAATGCACACATCAGAAAGAAGTTTCACAGAATGCTGCTGGGTAGTTTTTATTTGAAGATATTCGTTTTTCCACTGTAGGCCTCTTAGCGCTCCGAATGTCCACTTGCATTTTCTACAGAAAGAGTGTTTCAGAACTGCTCAATCCAAAAGTAAGTTTCAACACTGTTAGTTGAAAGCACAGATCAGAAAGAAGTTTCACAGAATGCTTCTTTGTAGCGCTTATTTGAAGATATTCCTATTTCCTCTATAAGCCTGTTAGCGCTCTGAATGTCCACCTGCAATTTCTACAGAAAGAGTGTTCAGAACTCCTCAATCAAAAGTAAGGTTCAACTCTGTTAGTTGAACGCACAGATCAGAAAGAAGTTACAGAGAATGCTTCTGTGTAGTTTTATTTTGAAGATATTCCTTTTGCCTCTATAGGCCTCTTAGTGCCCCGAATGTCCACTTGCAGTTTCTACACGAGTGTGTTGAAAACTCAATTAAAAGTAATGTTCAACTCCGTTAGTTGAATGCACATATCAGGAAGAAAGTTCCACGGAATACTTCTGTGTATTTTTTATTTGAAGATATTCCTTTTCCACTATAGGCCTCTTAGCGCTCCAAATATCCACTTGCAATTTCTATGGAAAGAGTGTTTCAAATCTCCTCAATCAAAAGTAAGGTTGAACCACTGTTAATTGAATGCACAGAACAGAAAGAAGTTTTCACAGAATGCTTCTGTGTAGTTCTTATTTGAAGATATTCGTTTCCTCTATAGGCCTCTTAGAGCTCCAACAATCCAATTGCAGCTTCTACAGAAAGAGTGTTAGAAAACTCAATCAAAAAACTAAGGTACAACTCTGTTAGTTGATTGCACAGATCAGAAAGAAGTTTCATGGAATGCTTCTGTGTAGTTTTTATTTGAAAATATTCCCTTTTCCTCTATAGTCCTCTTAGCCCTCTGAATTGTCCACTTGCAGTTTCTACAGAAAGAGAGTTTCAGAGCCTGCTCAATCAAAAAGTAAGGTTCAACTCTGTTAGTTGAATTAACAGATCAGAAAAAAGTTTCGCAGAATGTTTCTGTGTAGTTTTTATTTGAAGATATTCCTTTTTGCATTGTACGCTTCTTTGCGCTCCAAATGTCCACTTGCAGTTTTCTACAGAAAGAGTGTTTCAGACCTCCTCAAACAAAACTAAGGTACAACTCTGTTAGTTGAATGCAGAGATCAGAAAGAACATTCATAGAATGCTTCTGTGTAGTTTTTGTTTGAAGATATTCCTTTTTCCACTACAGGCCTTTGGCGCTCCAAATATCCACTTGCGGTTTCTACAGAAAGAGTGTTTCAAAACTCCTCAAGCAAAAGTAAGGCTCAACTCTGTTAGTTCAATGCACACATCAGAAAGAAGTTTCACAGAATGCTGCTGGGTAGTTTTTATTTGAAGATATTCGTTTTTCCTCCGTAGGCCTCTTAGCGCTCCAAATGTCTACTTGCATTTTCTACAGAAGAGTGTTACAGAACTGCTCAATCAAAAGTAAGGTTCAACACTGTTAGTTGAATGCACAGATCAGAAAGAAGTTTCACAGAATGCTTCTGTGTAGCGCTTATTTGAAAACATTCCTATGTCTCTATAGGCCTCTTAGCGCTCTGAATGTCCACCTGCAGTTTCTACAGAAAGAGTGTTTCAGAACTCCTCAAGGAAAAGTAAGGTTCAACTCTTAGTTGAATGCACAGATCAGAAAGATGTTTCAGAGAATGCTGTGTAGTTTTTATTTGAAGATATTCCTTTTTCCACTATTGGCCTCTTAGCGCTTCGAATGTCCACTTCCACTTTCTACAGAAAGAGTATTTCAGAACTCCTCAATGAAAAGTAAGTTTCAACTCTGTTAGTTGAATGCACAGATCAGAAAGAATTTGCACAGAATGCTTCTGTATAGTTTTTTTTGAAGATAATCCTTTTTCCACTCTTGGACTCTTAGCGCTCCAAATGTCCACTTGCCGTTTCTACAGAAAGAGTGTTTCAGAACTGCTCAATCAAAAGTAAGGTTCAACTCTGTTAGTTGAATGCTCAGATCAGAAAGAAGTTTCACAGAATGCTTCTGTGACGTTTTATTTCTAGATATTCCTTTTTGCACTGCAGGCCTCTTTGCTCTCCGAATGTCCACTTGCAGTTTCTACAGAAAGTGTGTTTCAGAATGCCTCAAATAAAAGTAAGGTTCAACCCTGTTAGTTGATTACACAGATCAGAAAGAGGTTTCACAGAATACTTCTGTGTAGTTTTTGTTTGAAGGTATTCCTTTTTCCACTATTGGCCTCTTAGCGCTCCGAATGTCCACTTGAAGTTTCTAAAGAAAGAGTGTTTCAGAACTGCTCAATCAAAAGTAAGGTTCAACTCTCTTAGTTGAATGCAGAGATCAGAAAGAAGTTTCACAGATTGTTTTTGTGTAGTTATAATTTGAAGATATTCCTTTTTCCACTAGAGGCCTCTTACCACTCAGAATGTCCACTTGCAGTTTCTACAGAAGGAGTGTATCAGAACTGCTCAATCAAAAGTAAGGTTCAACTCTGTTAGTTGAATGCACAGATCGGAACTAAGTTTCACAGAATGCCTCTGTGTAGTTTGTTTTGAAGATATTACTTTTTCCACTAGAGGCCTCTTACCGTTCCAAATATCCACTTGCAGTTTCTACAGAAAGAGTGTTTCATAACTCCTCAATCAAAAGTAAGGTTCAACTCTGTTAGTTGAATGCACAGATCAGAAAGAAGTTTCACAGAATACTTCTCTGTAATTTTTATTTTAAAATATTCCTTTTTCCACTCTAGGCCTCTTAGTGCTCCGAATGTCCACTTGCAATTTCTACAGAAAGAGTGTTTCAGAACTGCTCAATCAAAAGTAAGGTTCAACTCTCTTAGTTGAATGCACAGATCAGAAAGGAGTTTCACCGAATGCTTCTGTGTAGTTTGTATTTGAAGACATTCCTTTTTCCACTGTAGGCGTCTTAGCGCTCCGTAAGTCCACTTGCAGTTTCTACAGAAGGAGGGTTTTAGAGCTGCTCTATCAAAAGTAAGGTTCAACTCTGTTAGTTGAATGAACAGATCAGAAAGTAGTTTCGCAGAATGCTTCTGTGTAGTTTATATTGGAAGATATTCCTTTTTGCATTGAACGCTTCTTTGCGCTCCAAATGTCCACTTGCAGTTTCTACAGAAAAAGTGTTTCAGAACTCCTCAAACAAAAGTAAGGTTCAACTCTGTTAGTTGAATGCACTCATTAGAAAAAACTTTCACAGAATGCTTCTGTGTAGTTTTTATTTGAAGATATTCCTTTGCCTCTATAGGCCTCTGAGCCCTCCGAATGTCCACTTGCAGTTTCTACAGAAAGAGTGTTTCAGAACTGCTCAATCAAAAGTAAGGTTCAACCCTGTTAGTTGAATGCACAGATCAGAAAGGAGTTTCACAGAATGCTTCTGCGTAGTGCTTATTTGAAGATATTCCTACTTCCTCTATAGGCCTCTTAGCGCTCTGAATGGCCACCTGCAGTTTCTACAGAAAGAGTGCTTCAGAACTGCTCAATCAAATGTAAGGTTCAACTCTGTTAGTTGAATGCACAGATCACAAAGAA
Organism: Nomascus leucogenys; assembly: GCF_006542625.1. Taxonomy (NCBI): domain Eukaryota; kingdom Metazoa; phylum Chordata; class Mammalia; order Primates; family Hylobatidae; genus Nomascus; species Nomascus leucogenys. The sequence goes on along the minus strand of NW_022096593.1, from coordinate 31,674 downwards.
GTTTCAGAGAATGCTTCTGTGTAGTTTTTATTTGAAGATATTCCTTTTTGCACTATAGGCCTCTTAGCGCTTCAAAAGTCCACTTCCAGTTTCTACAGAAAGAGTATTTCAGAACTCCTCAAACAAAAGTAAGTTTTAACTCTGTTAGTTGAATGCACAGATGAGAAAGCAGTTTCACAGAATGCTTCTGTCTAGTTTTTATTTGAAGATATTCCTTTTTCCACTATTGGCCTCTTAGCGCTCCGAATGTTCACTTGCAGTTTCTAAAGAAAGAGGGTTTCAGAACTGCTCAATCAAAAGTAAGGTTCAACTCTGTTAGTTGAATGCACAGATGAGAAAGAAGTTTCTCAGAACGCTTCTGTGTAGTTTTTATTTGGAGATATTCTTTTTTCCACTGTAGGCCTCTTAGCGCTCCAAATGTCCACTTGCAGTTTCTACAGATAGAGTGTTTGAAAACTCAATCGGAAGTAATGTTCAACTCTGTTAGTTGAATGCACATATCAGGAAGAAGTTTCACAGAATACTTCTGTGTAGTTTTTATTTGAAGATATTCCTATTTCCGCTATAGGCCTCTTAGCGCTCCGAATGTCCACTTGCATTTTCTACAGAAAGGGTGTTTCAGAACTGCTCAATCAAAAGTAAGGTTAAACACTCTTAGTTGAATGCGCAGAACAGTAAGAAGTTTCACAGATTACTTCTGTGTAGATTTTATTTGAAGATATTCCATTTTCCACTATAGGCCTCTTAGCGCCCATAATGTCCACTTGCATTTTCTACAGAAAGAGTGTTTCAGAACTGCTCACTCAAAAGTAAGGTTCAACTCTGTTAGTTGAATGCACAGAACAGAAAGAAGTTTCACAGAATGCTTCTGTGTAGTTTTCATTTGCAGATATTCCTATTTCTGCTATAGGCCTCTTAGCGCTCCGAATGTCCACTTGCATTTTCTACAGAAAGGGTGTTTCAGAACTGCTCAATAAAATTAAGGTTCAACTCTGTAGTTGAATGCACAACAGAAAGAAGTTTCACAGATGCTTCTTTTTTTCATTTGAAGATATTCCTATTTCCTATGACCTTAGACTCGATGTCCCTGCATTTTCTACAGAAAGGGTGTCTCAATGATCAAAAGTAAGGTTGAACTCTGTTAGTTGAATGCACAGAACTGTAAGAAGTTTCACAGATAGCTTCTGTGTAGTTTTTATTTGAACATATTCCTTTTTCAGCTATAGGCTCTTAGCGCCCTGAATGTTCACTTGCATTTTCTGCAGAAGAGTGTTTCAGAATGCTCAATCAAAACTGAGGTTCAACTCTGTTAGTTGAATGCACAGAACAGATAGAAGTTTCACAGATTGCTTCTGTGTAGTTTTTGTTTGAAAATATCCTTTTTCCACTATAGGCCCCTTAGCGCCCTGAATGTCCACTTGCATTTTCTACAAAAAGAGTGTTTCAGAACTGCTCAATCAAAAGTAAGGCTCTACTCTGTTAGTTGAAAGCAGAGAACAGAAAGAAGTTTCACAGAATGCTTCTGTGTAGTTTTCTTTGAAGATATTACTTTTTCCACTATAGGCCTCTTAGCGCTCCGAAGGTCCACTTGCGTTTTCCACAGAAAGAGTGTTTCAGATCTGCTCAATCAAAAGTAAGGTTCAACACTTCTAGTTGAATGCACAGAACAGAGAGAAGTTTCACTGATAGCTTCTGTGTAGTTTTTATTTGAACATATTCCTTTTTCCACTATAGGCCTCTAAGCGCCCTGAATGTCCACTTGCTTTTTCTACAGAAAGAGTGTTTCAGAACTGCTCAATCAAAACTAAGGTTCAACTCTGTTAGTTGAATGGACAGAACAGAAAGAAGTTTCACAGAATGCTTCTGTGTAGTTTTTATTTGAAGACATTCCTTTTGCTGCTATAGGCCTCTTAGCGCTCCGAATGTCCACTTGCATTTTCTACAAAAAGAGTGTTTCAGAACTGTTCAATCAAAAGTAAGGTTCAACTCTGTTAGTTGAATGCACAGAACAGAAAGAAGTTTCACAGATTGCTTCTCTGTAGTTTTTATTGGAAGATATTCCTTTTTCCACTGTAGGCCTCTTAGCGCCATGAATGTCCACTTGCATTTTGTACAGAAAGAGTGTTTCAGATCTGCTCAATCAAAACTAAGGTTCAACTCTGTTAGTTGAAAGCACACAACAGTAAGAGTTTCACAGATTGCTTCTGTGTAGTTTTCATTTCAAGATATTCCTTTTTCCACCATAGGCCTCTTAGCACCCTGAATGTCCACTTGCATTTTCTACAGAAAGAGTGTTTCAGAACTGCTCAATGAAATGTAAGGTTCAACTCTGTTAGTTGAATGCCCAAAAGAGAGAGAAGTTTCACAGAATGCATCCGTGTAGTTTTTATATTGTGATATTCCTTTCTCCGCTATAGGCCTCTTAGCGCTCCGAATGTCCACTTGCATTTTCTACAGAAAGAGTGTTTCAGAACTGTTCAATGAAAAGTTAGGTTCAACTCGGTTAGTTGAATGCACAGAACAAAAAGAAGTTTCACAGATTGCTTCTGTTTAGTTTTTATTTGAACATATTAATTTTTCCGCTGTAGGCCTCTTAGCGCCCTGAATTTCCACTTCCATTTTCTACAGAAAGAGTGTTTCAGAACTGCTCAATGAAAACTAAGGTTCAACTCTGTTAGTCGAATGCACAGAACAGTAAGACGTTTCACAGATTGCTTCTGTGTAGTTTTTGTTTGAAGATATTCCTTTTCTACTATAGGCCTCTTAGCGCCATGAATGTCTACTTGCATTTCTACAGAAAGAGTGGTTCAGAACTGCTCAATGTAAATTAAGGTTCAACAGTGTTAGTTGAAAGACAGAACAGTAAGAAGTTTCACAATTTCTTCTGTGTAGTTTTTATTGAAGATATTACTTTTTCCACCATAGGCCTCTTAGCGCTACGAATGTCACTTGCATTTTCTACAGAAAGAGTGTTTCAGAACTGCTCAATCAAAGTAAGGTTCAACTCTGTTAGTTGAATGCACAGATGACAATGAATTGTCACAGAATGCTTCTGTGTTGCTTTCATTTGAAGATATTCCTTTTTCCAATATATGCCTCTTAGCGCTCCGACTGTCCACTTGCAGTTTCTACAGAAAGTGTGTTTCAGAGCTGCTCAATCAAAGTAAGGTTCAACTCTGTTAGTTGAATGCCAAAATCAGAAAGAATATTCACAGAATGCTTCTGTGTAGTTTTATTTGAAGATATTCCTTTTCCAGAATAGCTCTCTTAGGACTCCAAATGTCCACTTGCCGTTTCTACCGATAGAGTGTTTCACAACTGCTCAATCAAAATTAAGGTTCAACTCTGTAGTCGAATGCACAGATCAGAAAGAAGTTTCACAGAATGCTTCTGTGTAGTCTTTATTTGAAGATATTTCTTTTCCACTATTGCCTCTTAGCGTTCGAATGTCCACTTCAGTTTCTACAGAAGAGTGTTCAGAGCTGCTCAATCAAAAGTAAGGTTCAACTCTGTTAGTTGAATGTCGAAATCACAAAGAAGATTCACAGAATGCTTCTGTGTAGTTTTTATTTGAAGATATTCCTTTTTCCACTGTAGGCCTCTTAGTGCTCCAAATATCCACTTGCAGTTTCTTCAGAAAGAGTGTTTGAAAACTCATTCAAAAGTAAGGTACACATCTGTTAGTTGAACGCAGAGATCAGCAAGAAGTTTCACAGAATGCTACTGTGTTTTCTTTATTTGAATATATTCTTTTTCCACTATAGGCCACTTAGCGCTCTGAATGTACACTTGCACTATCTACAGAAAGAGTGTTTCAGAACGGCTCAATCAAAAGTAAGGTTCAAGTCTGTTAGTGGAATGCGCAGATCAGAAAGATGTTTCGCAGAATGCTTCTGTGTAGTTTTTATTTGAAGATATTTCTTTTTACACTATAGGCCTCTTGCACTCCGAATGTCCACTTGCAGTTTCTACAGAAAGTGTGTTTCAGAACTGCTCAATCAAAAATAAGGTTCAACTCTGTTAGTTGAATGCGCAGATCAAAACAAGTTTCACATAATGCTTCTGTGTAGTTTCTTTTTGAGGTATATTCCTTTTTTCCACTACAAGCCTCTTAGGCGCTCCAAATACCCGCTTGTTAGTTTTCTACAGAAAGAGTGTTTCAAAACTCCTCAATCAACATTAGGTTCAACTCTGTTAGTTAAATGCAAGATCAAAAGCTGTTTCCCAGAATGCTTCTGTGAAGTTTTATTTGAGATATACTTTTTCCACTCTAGCCTCTTACGCTCCGAATGTCCACTTGCAGTATTACAGAAAGAGTGTTCAGAATTGCTCAATCAAAAGTAAGGTTCAACTCTGTTAGTTGAATGCACAGATCAGAAAGAAGTTCACAGAATGCTTCTGTGTAGTTTTTTTTTGAAGATATTCCTTTTTCATCTATAGGCCTCTTAGTGCTCCAATATCCACTTGCAGTCTCTACAGAAAGAGTTTTTCAAAATCCTCAATTAAAAGTAAGTTTCAACTCTGTTAGTTGAAAGCACAGAGCAGTAAGAAGTTTCACAGAATGCTTCTGTGTATTTTTACTTGAAGATATTCCTTTTTCCACTATGGCCTCTAGTGCTGCGAATGTCCACTTGCAGTTTCTACAGAGAGATGTTTCAGAACTGCTCAATCAAAAGTAAGGTTCAACACTGTAGTTGAATGTGCAGATCAGAAAGTAGTTTCACAGATGCTTCTGTGTAGTTTATTTGAAGTTATTCCTTTTCCACTATAGGCCTCTTAGTGCTCGAATGTCCACTTGCAGTTTCTACACGGAGAGTGTTTGAAAATTCAATTAAAAGTAATGTTCAACTCTGTTAGTTGAATGCACATATCAGGAAGAAGTTCCACAGAATACTTCTGTGTAGTTTTTATTTGAAGATATTACTTTTTCCACTATAGGCCTCTTACCGCTCCAAATATCCACTTGCAATTTCAACAGAAAGAGTGTTCAAATCTCCTCAATCAAAAGTAAGGTTGAACACTGTTAATTGAATGCACAGAACAGAAAGTAGTTTCACAGAATGCTTCTGTGTAGTTCTTATTTGAAGATATTCCTTTTCCTCTATAGGCCTCTTAGCGCTCCAAAATCCAATTGCAGATTCTACAGAAAGAGGGTTTCAGAGCTGCTCAATCAAAAGTAAGGTTCAACTCTGTTAGTTGAATTACAGATCAGAAAAAGTTTCACAGAATGTTTCTGTGTAGTTTTTATTTGAAGATATTCCTTTTTGCACTGTACGCTTCTTTACGCTCCAAATGTCCACTTGCAGTTTCTACAGAAAATGTTCAGAACTCTCAAGTAAGGTACAACTCTGTTAGTGAATGCACAATCAGAAATAATTCACAGAATGTTCTGTTTTTTTTATTTAAATATTCTTTTTCCGCTACAGGCCTTTGCACTCCAAATATCCACTTGCAGTTTCTACAGAAAGATGATTCAAACTCCTCAAAAAATAAGTTCAACCTGTTAGTCAATGACACATCAGAAAGAAGTTTCACAGAATGCTTCTGGTAGTTTTTATTTGAAGATATTCTTTTTCCACGTAGGCCTCTTAGCGCTCCGAATGTCCACTTGCATTTCTACAGAAAGAGTGTTTCAGAACTGCTCAATCAAAGTAAGTTTCAACACTGTTAGTTGAAAGCACAGATCAGAAAAAGTTTCACAGAATGCTTCTTTGTAGCGCTTATTTGAAGATATTCCTATTTCCTTATAAGCCTGTTACGCTCTGAATGTCCACCTGCATTCTACAGAAGAGTTTCAGAACTCCTCAATCAAAAGTAAGGTTCAACTCTGTTAGTTGAACGCACAGATCAAAAGAATTACAGAGAATCTTCTGTGTAGTTTTTATTTGAAGATATTCCTTTGCCTCTATAGCTCTTAGTGCCCCGAATGTCCACTTGCAGTTTCTACACGAAGTGTTTGAAAACTCAATTAAATATGTTCAACTCCGTTAGTTGAATGCCATATCAGGAAGAAGTTCCACGAATTCTGTGTATTTTTTATTTGAAATATTCCTTTTTCCACTATAGGCCTCTTAGCGCTCCAAATATCCATTGCAATTTCTATGAAAGAGTGTTTCAAATCTCCTCAATCAAAAGTAAGGTTGAACACTGTTAATTGAATGCACAGACAGAAAGAATTTCACAGAATGCTTCTGGTAGTTTTATTTGAAGATATTCGTTTTCCTCTATAGGCCTCTTAGAGCTCCACAATCCAATTGCAGCTTCTACAGAAAGAGTGTTAGAAAACTCAATCAAAACTAAGGTACAACTCTGTTAGTTGATTGCACAGATCAGAAAGAAGTTTCATGGAATGCTTCTGTGTAGTTTTATTTGAAAATATTCCTTTCTCTATAGTCCTCTTAGCCCTCTGAATGTCCACTTGCAGTTTCTACAGAAAGAGAGTTTCAGAGCTGCTCAATCAAAAGTAAGGTTCAACTCTGTTAGTTGAATAACAGATCAGAAAAAGTTTCGCAGAATGTTTCTGTGTATTTTTATTTGAAGATATTCCTTTTTGCATTGTACGCTTCTTTGCGCTCCAAATGTCCACTTGCAGTTTCTACAGAAAGGTGTTTCAGACCTCCTCAAACAAAACTAAGGTACAACTCTGTTAGTTGAATGCAGAGATCAGAAAGAACATTCATAGAATGCTTCTGTGTAGTTTTTTTTGAAGATATTCCTTTTTCCACTACAGGCCTTTGGCGCTCCAAATATCCACTTGCGGTTTCTACAGAAAGAGTGTTTCAAAACTCCTCAAGCAAAAGTAAGGCTCAACTCTGTTAGTTCAATGCACACATCAGAAAGAAGTTTCACAGAATGCTGCTGGGTAGTTTTTATTTGAAGATATTCGTTTTTCCTCCGTAGGCCTCTTAGCGCTCCAAATGTCTACTTGCATTTTCTACAGAAAGAGTGTTACAGAACTGCTCAATCAAAAGTAAGGTTCAACACTGTTAGTTGAATGCACAGATCAGAAAGAAGTTTCACAGAATGCTTCTGTGTAGCGCTTATTTGAAAACATTCCTATGTCCTCTATAGGCCTCTTAGCGCTCTGAATGTCCACCTGCAGTTTCTACAGAAAGAGTGTTTCAGAACTCCTCAAGGAAAAGTAAGGTTCAACTCTTAGTTGAATGCACAGATCAGAAAGATGTTTCAGAGAATGCTGTGTAGTTTTTATTTGAAGATATTCCTTTTTCCACTATTGGCCTCTTAGCGCTTCGAATGTCCACTTCCACTTTCTACAGAAAGAGTATTTCAGAACTCCTCAATGAAAAGTAAGTTCAACTCTGTTAGTTGAATGCACAGATCAGAAAGAATTGCACAGAATGCTTCTGTATATTTTATTTGAAGATAATCCTTTTTCCACTCTTGGACTCTTAGCGCTCCAATGTCCACTTGCCGTTTCTACAGAAAGAGTGTTTTCAGAACTGCTCAATCAAAAGTAAGTTCAACTCTGTTAGTTGAATGCTCAGATGAGAAAGAAGTTTCACAGAATGCTTCTGTGACGTTTTATTTCTAGATATTCCTTTTTGCACTGCAGGCCTCTTTGCTCTCCGAATGTCCACTTGCAGTTTCTACAGAAAGTGTGTTTCAGAATGCCTCAAATAAAAGTAAGGTTCAACCCTGTTAGTTGATTACACAGATCAGAAAGAGGTTTCACAGAATACTTCTGTGTAGTTTTTGTTTGAAGGTATTCCTTTTTCCACTATTGGCCTCTTAGCGCTCCGAATGTCCACTTGAAGTTTCTAAAGAAAGAGTGTTTCAGAACTGCTCAATCAAAAGTAAGGTTCAACTCTCTTAGTTGAATGCAGAGATCAGAAAGAAGTTTCACAGATTGTTTTTGTGTAGTTATAATTTGAAGATATTCTTTTTCCACTAGAGGCCTCTTACCACTCAGAATGTCCACTTGCAGTTTCTACAGAAGGAGTGTATCAGAACTGCTCAATCAAAAGTAAGGTTCAACTCTGTTAGTTGAATGCACAGATCGGAACTAAGTTTCACAGAATGCCTCTGTGTAGTTTGTTTTTGAAGATATTACTTTTTCCACTAGAGGCCTCTTACCGTTCCAAATATCCACTTGCAGTTTCTACAGAAAGAGTGTTTCATAACTCCTCAATCAAAAGTAAGGTTCAACTCTGTTAGTTGAATGCACAGATCAGAAAGAAGTTTCACAGAATACTTCTCTGTAATTTTTATTTTAAATATTCCTTTTTCCACTCTAGGCCTCTTAGTGCTCCGAATGTCCACTTGCAATTTCTACAGAAAGAGTGTTTCAGAACTGCTCAATCAAAAGTAAGGTTCAACTCTCTTAGTTGAATGCACAGATCAGAAAGGAGTTTCACCGAATGCTTCTGTGTAGTTTGTATTTGAAGACATTCCTTTTTCCACTGTAGGCGTCTTAGCGCTCCGTAAGTCCACTTGCAGTTTCTACAGAAGGAGGGTTTTAGAGCTGCTCTATCAAAAGTAAGGTTCAACTCTGTTAGTTGAATGAACAGATCAGAAAGTAGTTTCGCAGAATGCTTCTGTGTAGTTTATATTGGAAGATATTCCTTTTTGCATGAACGCTTCTTTGCGCTCCAAATGTCCACTTGCAGTTTCTACAGAAAAAGTGTTTCAGAACTCCTCAAACAAAAGTAAGGTTCAACTCTGTTAGTTGAATGCACTCATTAGAAAAAACTTTCACAGAATGCTTCTGTGTAGTTTTTATTTGAAGATATTCCTTTGCCTCTATAGGCCTCTGAGCCTCCGAATGTCCACTTGCAGTTTCTACAGAAAGAGTGTTTCAGAACTGCTCAATCAAAAGTAAGGTTCAACCCTGTTAGTTGAATGCACAGATCAGAAAGGAGTTTCACAGAATGCTTCTGCGTAGTTCTTATTTGAAGATATTCCTACTTCCTCTATAGGCCTCTTAGCGCTCTGAATGGCCACCTGCAGTTTCTACAGAAAGAGTGCTTCAGAACTGCTCAATCAAATGTAAGGTTCAACTCTGTTAGTTGAATGCACAGATCACAAAGAAGTTTCAGAGAATGCTTCTGTGTAGTTTTTATTTGAAGATATTCCTTTTTGCACTATAGGCCTCTTAGCGCTTCAAAGTCCACTTCCAGTTTCTACAGAAAGAGTATTTCAGAACTCCTCAAACAAAAGTAAGTTTTAACTCTGTTAGTTGAATGCACAGATGAGAAAGCAGTTTCACAGAATGCTTCTGTCTAGTTTTTATTTGAAGATATTCCTTTTTCCACTATTGGCCTCTTAGCGCTCCGAATGTTCACTTGCAGTTTCTAAAGAAAGAGGGTTTCAGAACTGCTCAATCAAAAGTAAGGTTCAACTCTGTTAGTTGAATGCACAGATGAGAAAGAAGTTTCTCAGAACGCTTCTGTGTAGTTTTTATTTGGAGATATTCTTTTTTCCCCTGTAGGCCTCTTAGCGCTCCAAATGTCCACTTGCAGTTTCTACAGATAGAGTGTTTGAAAACTCAATCGGAAGTAATGTTCAACTCTGTTAGTTGAATGCACATATCAGGAAGAAGTTTCACAGAATACTTCTGTGTAGTTTTTATTTGAAGATATTCCTATTTCCGCTATAGGCCTCTTAGCGCTCCGAATGTCCACTTGCATTTTCTACAGAAAGGGTGTTTCAGAACTGCTCAATCAAAAGTAAGGTTAAACACTCTTAGTTGAATGCGCAGAACAGTAAGAAGTTTCACAGATTACTTCTGTGTAGATTTTATTTGAAGATATTCCATTTTCCACTATAGGCCTCTTAGCGCCCATAATGTGCACTTGCATTTTCTACAGAAAGAGTGTTTCAGAACTGCTCAATCAAAAGTAAGGTTCAACTCTGTTAGTTGAATGCACAGAACAGAAAGAAGTTTCACAGAATGCTTCTGTGTAGTTTTCATTTGAAGATATTCCTATTCCGCTATAGGACTCTTAGCACTCCGAATGTCCACTTGCATTTTCTACAGAAAGGTGTCTCAGAACTGCTCAATCAAAAGTAAGGTTGAACTCTGTTAGTTGAATGCACAGAACTGTAAGAAGTTTCACAGATAGCTTCTGTGTAGTTTTTATTTGAACATATTCCTTTTTCAGCTATAGGCTCTTAGCGCCCTGAATGTTCACTTGCATTTTCTGCAGAAAGAGTGTTTCAGAAGTGCTCAATCAAAACTTAGGTTCAACTCTGTTAGTTGAATGCACAGAACAGATAGAAGTTTCACAGATTGCTTCTGTGTAGTTTTTGTTTGAAAATACTCCTTTTTCCACTATAGGCCCCTTAGCGCCCTGAATGTCCACTTGCATTTTCTACAAAAAGAGTGTTTCAGAACTGCTCAATCAAAAGTAAGGCTCTACTCTGTTAGTTGAAAGCAGAGAACAGAAAGAAGTTTCACAGAATGCTTCTGTGTAGTTTTTCTTTGAAGATATTACTTTTTCCACTATAGGCCTCTTAGCGCTCCGAAGGTCCACTTGCGTTTTCCACAGAAAGAGTGTTTCAGATCTGCTCAATCAAAAGTAAGGTTCAACACTTCTAGTTGAATGCACAGAACAGAGAGAAGTTTCACTGATAGCTTCTGTGTAGTTTTTATTTGAACATATTCCTTTTTCCACTATAGGCCTCTAAGCGCCCTGAATGTCCACTTGCTTTTTCTACAGAAAGAGTGTTTCAGAACTGCTCAATCAAAACTAAGGTTCAACTCTGTTAGTTGAATGGACAGAACAGAAAGAAGTTTCACAGAATGCTTCTGTGTAGTTTTTATTTGAAGACATTCCTTTTGCTGCTATAGGCCTCTTAGCGCTCCGAATGTCCACTTGCATTTTCTACAAAAGGAGTGTTTCAGAACTGTTCAATCAAAAGTAAGGTTCAACTCTGTTAGTTGAATGCACAGAACAGAAAGAAGTTTCACAGATTGCTTCTCTGTAGTTTTTATTGGAAGATATTCCTTTTTCCACTGTAGGCCTCTTAGCGCCATGAATGTCCACTTGCATTTTGTACAGAAAGAGTGTTTCAGATCTGCTCAATCAAAACTAAGGTTCAACTCTGTTAGTTGAAAGCACACAACAGTAAGAAGTTTCACAGATTGCTTCTGTGTAGTTTTCATTTCAAGATATTCCTTTTTCCACCATAGGCCTCTTAGCACCCTGAATGTCCACTTGCATTTTCTACAGAAAGAGTGTTTCAGAACTGCTCAATGAAATGTAAGGTTCAACTCTGTTAGTTGAATGCCCAAAAGAGAGAGAAGTTTCACAGAATGCATCCGTGTAGTTTTTATATTGTGATATTCCTTTCTCCGCTATAGGCCTCTTAGCGCTCCGAATGTCCACTTGCATTTTCTACAGAAAGAGTGTTTCAGAACTGTTCAATGAAAAGTTAGGTTCAACTCGGTTAGTTGAATGCACAGAACAAAAAGAAGTTTCACAGATTGCTTCTGTTTAGTTTTTATTTGAACATATTAATTTTTCCGCTGTAGGCCTCTTAGCGCCTGAATTTCCACTTCCATTTTCTACAGAAAGAGTGTTTCAGAACTGCTCAATGAAAACTAAGGTTCAACTCTGTTAGTTGAATGCACAGAACAGTAAGACGTTTCACAGATTGCTTCTGTGTAGTTTTTGTTTGAAGATATTCCTTTTTCTACTATAGGCCTCTTAGCGCCATGAATGTCTACTTGCATTTTCTACAGAAAGAGTGGTTCAGAACTGCTCAATGTAAATTAAGGTTCAACAGTGTTAGTTGAAAGAACAGAACAGTAAGAAGTTTCACAGATTTCTTCTGTGTAGTTTTTATTTGAAGATATTACTTTTTCCACCATAGGCCTCTTAGCGCTACGAATGTCCACTTGCATTTTCTACAGAAAGAGTGTTTCAGAACTGCTCAATCAAAAGTAAGGTTCAACTCTGTTAGTTGAATGCACAGATGACAATGAATTGTCACAGAATGCTTCTGTGTTGCTTTTCATTTGAAGATATTCCTTTTTCCAATATATGCCTCTTAGCGCTCCGACTGTCCACTTGCATTTTCTACAGAAAGTGTGTTTCAGAGCTGCTCAATCAAAAGTAAGGTTCAACTCTGTTAGTTGAATGCCAAAATCAGAAAGAATATTCACAGAATGCTTCTGTGTAGTTTTTATTTGAAGATATTCCTTTTTCCAGAATAGCTCTCTTAGGACTCCAAATGTCCACTTGCCGTTTCTACGATAGAGTGTTTCACAACTGCTCAATCAAAATTAAGGTTCAACTCTGTTAGTCGAATGCACAGATCAGAAAGAAGTTTCACAGAATGCTTCTGTGTAGTCTTTATTTGAAGATATTTCTTTTTCCACTATTGGCCTCTTAGCGTTCCGAATGTCCACTTGCAGTTTCTACAGAAAGAGTGTTTCAGAGCTGCTCAATCAAAAGTAAGGTTCAACTCTGTTAGTTGAATGTCGAAATCACAAAGAAGATTCACAGAATGCTTCTGTGTAGTTTTTATTTGAAGATATTCCTTTTTCCACTGTAGGCCTCTTAGTGCTCCAAATATCCACTTGCAGTTTCTTCAGAAAGAGTGTTTGAAAACTCATTCAAAAGTAAGGTACACATCTGTTAGTTGAACGCAGAGATCAGCAAGAAGTTTCACAGAATGCTACTGTGTTTTCTTTATTTGAATATATTCCTTTTTCCACTATAGGCCACTTAGCGCTCTGAATGTACACTTGCACTATCTACAGAAAGAGTGTTTCAGAACGGCTCAATCAAAAGTAAGGTTCAAGTCTGTTAGTGGAATGCGCAGATCAGAAAGATGTTTCGCAGAATGCTTCTGTGTAGTTTTTATTTGAAGATATTTCTTTTTACACTATAGGCCTCTTGCACTCCGAATGTCCACTTGCAGTTTCTACAGAAAGTGTGTTTCAGAACTGCTCAATCAAAAATAAGGTTCAACTCTGTTAGTTGAATGCGCAGATCAAAACAAGTTTCACATAATGCTTCTGTGTAGTTTCTTTTTGAGGATATTCCTTTTTCCACTACAAGCCTCTTAGCGCTCCAAATACCGCTTGTAGTTTCTACAGAAAGAGTGTTTCAAAACTCCTCAATCAACATTTAGGTTCAACTCTGTTAGTTAAATGCAGAGATCAAAAAGCTGTTTCCCAGAATGCTTCTGTGAAGTTTTTATTTGAAGATATACCTTTTTCCACTCTAGGCCTCTTAGCGCTCCGAATGTCCACTTGCAGTATGTACAGAAAGAGTGTTTCAGAATTGCTCAATCAAAAGTAAGGTTCAACTCTGTTAGTTGAATGCACAGATCAGAAAGAAGTTTCACAGAATGCTTCTGTGTAGTTTTTTTTTGAAGATATTCCTTTTTCATCTATAGGCCTCTTAGTGCTCCAAATATCCACTTGCAGTCTCTACAGAAAGAGTTTTTCAAAAGTCCTCAATTAAAAGTAAGTTTCAACTCTGTTAGTTGAAAGCACAGAGCAGTAAGAAGTTTCACAGAATGCTTCTGTGTAGTTTTTACTTGAAGATATTCCTTTTTCCACTATAGGCCTCTTAGTGCTGCGAATGTCCACTTGCAGTTTCTACAGAGAGAGTGTTTCAGAACTGCTCAATCAAAAGTAAGGTTCAACACTGTTAGTTGAATGTGCAGATCAGAAAGTAGTTTCACAGATTGCTTCTGTGTAGTTTTTATTTGAAGTTATTCCTTTTTCCACTATAGGCCTCTTAGTGCTGCGAATGTCCACTTGCAGTTTCTACACGGAGAGTGTTTGAAAATTCAATTAAAAGTAATGTTCAACTCTGTTAGTTGAATGCACATATCAGGAAGAAGTTCCACAGAATACTTCTGTGTAGTTTTTATTTGAAGATATTACTTTTTCCACTATAGGCCTCTTACCGCTCCAAATATCCACTTGCAATTTCAACAGAAAGAGTGTTTCAAATCTCCTCAATCAAAAGTAAGGTTGAACACTGTTAATTGAATGCACAGAACAGAAAGTAGTTTCACAGAATGCTTCTGTGTAGTTCTTATTTGAAGATATTCCTTTTCCTCTATAGGCCTCTTAGCGCTCCAACAATCCAATTGCAGATTCTACAGAAAGAGGGTTTCAGAGCTGCTCAATCAAAAGTAAGGTTCAACTCTGTTAGTTGAATTAACAGATCAGAAAACAGTTTCACAGAATGTTTCTGTGTAGTTTTTATTTGAAGATATTCCTTTTTGCACTGTACGCTTCTTTACGCTCCAAATGTCCACTTGCAGTTTCTACAGAAAGAATGTTTCAGAACTCCTCGAAGTAAGGTACAACTCTGTTAGCTGAATGCACAGATCAGAAAGTAATTTCACAGAATGTTTCTGTGTTGTTTTTATTTGAAGATATTCCTTTTTCCGCTACAGGCCTTTGGCACTCCAAATATCCACTTGCAGTTTCTACAGAAAGAGTGATTCAAAACTCCTCAAGTAAAAGTAAGGTTCAACTCTGTTAGTTCAATGCACACATCAGAAAGAAGTTTCACAGAATGCTGCTGGGTAGTTTTTATTTGAAGATATTCGTTTTTCCACTGTAGGCCTCTTAGCGCTCCGAATGTCCACTTGCATTTTCTACAGAAAGAGTGTTTCAGAACTGCTCAATCCAAAGTAAGTTTCAACACTGTTAGTTGAAAGCACAGATCAGAAAGAAGTTTCACAGAATGCTTCTTTGTAGCGCTTATTTGAAGATATTCCTATTTCCTCTATAAGCCTGTTAGCGCTCTGAATGTCCACCTGCAATTTCTACAGAAAGAGTGTTCAGAACTCCTCAATCAAAAGTAAGGTTCAACTCTGTTAGTTGAACGCACAGATCAGAAAGAAGTTACAGAGAATGCTTCTGTGTAGTTTTTATTTGAAGATATTCCTTTTGCCTCTATAGGCCTCTTAGTGCCCCGAATGTCCACTTGCAGTTTCTACACGAAGTGTGTTTGAAAACTCAATTAAAAGTAATGTTCAACTCCGTTAGTTGAATGCACATATCAGGAAGAAGTTCCACGGAATACTTCTGTGTATTTTTTATTTGAAGATATTCCTTTTTCCACTATAGGCCTCTTAGCGCTCCAAATATCCACTTGCAATTTCTATGGAAAGAGTGTTTCAAATCTCCTCAATCAAAAGTAAGGTTGAACACTGTTAATTGAATGCACAGAACAGAAAGAAGTTTCACAGAATGCTTCTGTGTAGTTCTTATTTGAAGATATTCGTTTTCCTCTATAGGCCTCTTAGAGCTCCAACAATCCAATTGCAGCTTCTACAGAAAGAGTGTTAGAAAACTCAATCAAAACTAAGGTACAACTCTGTTAGTTGATTGCACAGATCAGAAAGAAGTTTCATGGAATGCTTCTGTGTAGTTTTTATTTGAAAATATTCCCTTTTCCTCTATAGTCCTCTTAGCCCTCTGAATGTCCACTTGCAGTTTCTACAGAAAGAGAGTTTCAGAGCTGCTCAATCAAAAGTAAGGTTCAACTCTGTTAGTTGAATTAACAGATCAGAAAAAAGTTTCGCAGAATGTTTCTGTGTAGTTTTTATTTGAAGATATTCCTTTTTGCATTGTACGCTTCTTTGCGCTCCAAATGTCCACTTGCAGTTTCTACAGAAAGAGTGTTTCAGACCTCCTCAAACAAAACTAAGGTACAACTCTGTTAGTTGAATGCAGAGATCAGAAAGAACATTCATAGAATGCTTCTGTGTAGTTTTTGTTTGAAGATATTCCTTTTTCCACTACAGGCCTTTGGCGCTCCAAATATCCACTTGCGGTTTCTACAGAAAGAGTGTTTCAAAACTCCTCAAGCAAAAGCAAGGCTCAACTCTGTTAGTTCAATGCACACATCAGAAAGAAGTTTCACAGAATGCTGCTGGGTAGTTTTTATTTGAAGATATTCGTTTTTCCTCCGTAGGCCTCTTAGCGCTCCAAATGTCTACTTGCATTTTCTACAGAAAGAGTGTTACAGAACTGCTCAATCAAAAGTAAGGTTCAACACTGTTAGTTGAATGCACAGATCAGAAAGAAGTTTCACAGAATGCTTCTGTGTAGCGCTTATTTGAAAACATTCCTATGTCCTCTATAGGCCTCTTAGCGCTCTGAATGTCCACCTGCAGTTTCTACAGAAAGAGTGTTTCAGAACTCCTCAAGGAAAAGTAAGGTTCAACTCTTAGTTGAATGCACAGATCAGAAAGATGTTTCAGAGAATGCTGTGTAGTTTTTATTTGAAGATATTCCTTTTTCCACTATTGGCCTCTTAGCGCTTCGAATGTCCACTTCCACTTTCTACAGAAAGAGTATTTCAGAACTCCTCAATGAAAAGTAAGTTTCAACTCTGTTAGTTGAATGCACAGATCAGAAAGAATTTGCACAGAATGCTTCTGTATAGTTTTATTTGAAGATAATCCTTTTTCCACTCTTGGACTCTTAGCGCTCCAAATGTCCACTTGCCGTTTCTACAGAAAGAGTGTTTCAGAACTGCTCAATCAAAAGTAAGGTTCAACTCTGTTAGTTGAATGCTCAGATGAGAAAGAAGTTTCACAGAATGCTTCTGTGACGTTTTTATTTCTAGATATTCCTTTTTGCACTGCAGGCCTCTTTGCTCTCCGAATGTCCACTTGCAGTTTCTACAGAAAGTGTGTTTCAGAATGCCTCAAATAAAAGTAAGGTTCAACCCTGTTAGTTGATTACACAGATCAGAAAGAGGTTTCACAGAATACTTCTGTGTAGTTTTTGTTTGAAGGTATTCCTTTTTCCACTATTGGCCTCTTAGCGCTCCGAATGTCCACTTGAAGTTTCTAAAGAAAGAGTGTTTCAGAACTGCTCAATCAAAAGTAAGGTTCAACTCTCTTAGTTGAATGCACAGATCAGAAAGAAGTTTCACAGATTGTTTTTGTGTAGTTATAATTTGAAGATATTCCTTTTTCCACTAGAGGCCTCTTACCACTCAGAATGTCCACTTGCAGTTTCTACAGAAGGAGTGTATCAGAACTGCTCAATCAAAAGTAAGGTTCAACTCTGTTAGTTGAATGCACAGATCGGAACTAAGTTTCACAGAATGCCTCTGTGTAGTTTGTTTTTGAAGATATTACTTTTTCCACTAGAGGCCTCTTACCGTTCCAAATATCCACTTGCAGTTTCTACAGAAAGAGTGTTTCATAACTCCTCAATCAAAAGTAAGGTTCAACTCTGTTAGTTGAATGCACAGATCAGAAAGAAGTTTCACAGAATACTTCTCTGTAATTTTTATTTTAAAATATTCCTTTTTCCACTCTAGGCCTCTTAGTGCTCCGAATGTCCACTTGCAATTTCTACAGAAAGAGTGTTTCAGAACTGCTCAATCAAAGTAAGGTTCAACTCTCTTAGTTGAATGCACAGATCAGAAAGAAGTTTCACAGAATGCTTCTGTGTAGTTTGTATTTGAAGACATTCCTTTTTCCACTGTAGGCGTCTTAGCGCTCCGTAAGTCCACTTGCAGTTTCTACAGAAGGAGGGTTTTAGAGCTGCTCTATCAAAAGTAAGGTTCAACTCTGTTAGTTGAATGAACAGATCAGAAAGTAGTTTCGCAGAATGCTTCTGTGTAGTTTATATTGGAAGATATTCCTTTTTGCATTGAACGCTTCTTTGCGCTCCAAATGTCCACTTGCAGTTTCTACAGAAAAAGTGTTTCAGAACTCCTCAAACAAAAGTAAGGTTCAACTCTGTTAGTTGAATGCACTCATTAGAAAAAACTTTCACAGAATGCTTCTGTGTAGTTTTTATTTGAAGATATTCCTTTGCCTCTATAGGCCTCTGAGCCCTCCGAATGTCACTTGCAGTTTCTACAGAAAGAGTGTTTCAGAACTGCTCAATCAAAAGTAAGGTTCAACCCTGTTAGTTGAATGCACAGATCAGAAAGGAGTTTCACAGAATGCTTCTGCGTAGTGCTTATTTGAAGATATTCCTACTTCCTCTATAGGCCTCTTAGCGCTCTGAATGGCCACCTGCAGTTTCTACAGAAAGAGTGCTTCAGAACTGCTCAATCAAATGTAAGGTTCAACTCTGTTAGTTGAATGCACAGATCACAAAGAAGTTTCAGAGAATGCTTCTGTGTAGTTTTTATTTGAAGATATTCCTTTTTGCACTATAGGCCTCTTAGCGCTTCAAAAGTCCACTTCCAGTTTCTACAGAAAGAGTATTTCAGAACTCCTCAAACAAAAGTAAGTTTAAACTCTGTTAGTTGAATGCACAGATGAGAAAGAAGTTTCACAGAATGCTTCTGTCTAGTTTTTATTTGAAGATATTCCTTTTTCCACTATTGGCCTCTTAGCGCTCCGAATGTTCACTTGCAGTTTCTAAAGAAAGAGGGTTTCAGAACTGCTCAATCAAAAGTAAGGTTCAACTCTGTTAGTTGAATGCACAGAACAGAAAGAAGTTTCACAGAATGCCTCTGTGTAGTTTTTTTTGAAGATATTCTTTTTCCACTGAGGCCTCTTACCTCCAAATTCCACTTGCAGTTTCTACAGAAGAGTGTTTAAACTCAATCAAGTAAGTTCAACTCTGTTAGTTGAATGCACAATCAGAAGAAGTTTCACAGAATACTTCTTGTATTTTTATTTAAATATTCCTTTTTCCACTTAGGCCTCTTAGGCTCCGAATGTCCACTTGCAGTTTCTACAGAAAGAGTGTTTCAGAACTGCTCAATCAAAAGTAAGGTTCAACTCTCTTAGTTGAATGCACAGATCAGAAAGGAGTTTCACCGAATGCTTCTGTGTAGTTTGTATTTGAAGACATTCCTTTTTCCACTGTAGGCGTCTTAGCGCTCCGTAAGTCCACTTGCAGTTTCTACAGAAGAGGGTTTTAGAGCTGCTCTATCAAAAGTAAGGTTCAACTCTGTTAGTTGAATGAACAGATCAGAAAGTAGTTTCGCAGAATGCTTCTGTGTAGTTTATATTGGAAGATATTCCTTTTTGCATTGAACGCTTCTTTGCGCTCCAAATGTCCACTTGCAGTTTCTACAGAAAAAGTGTTTCAGAACTCCTCAAACAAAAGTAAGGTTCAACTCTGTTAGTTGAATGCACTTAGAAAACTTTCACAGAATCTTCTGTGTAGTTTTTATTTGAAATATTCTTTGTTATAGCTCTGACCTCCAATGTCCACTTAGTTCTACAGAAAGATGTTCAAACTGCTCAATCAAAAGTAAGGTTCAACTCTGTTAGTTGAATGCACAGATCAGAAAGGAGTTTCACAGAATGCTTCTGCGTAGTGCTTATTTGAAGATATTCCTACTTCCTCTATAGGCCTCTTAGCGCTCTGAATGGCCACCTGCAGTTTCTACAGAAAGAGTGCTTCAGAACTGCTCAATCAAATGTAAGGTTCAACTCTGTTAGTTGAATGCACAGATCACAAAGAAGTTTCAGAGAATGCTTCTGTGTAGTTTTTATTTGAAGATATTCCTTTTTGCACTATAGGCCTCTTAGCGCTTCAAAGTCCACTTCCAGTTTCTACAGAAAGAGTATTTCAGAACTCCTCAAACAAAAGTAAGTTTAACTCTGTTAGTTGAATGCACAGATGAGAAAGCAGTTTCACAGAATGCTTCTGTCTAGTTTTTATTTGAAGATATTCCTTTTTCCACTATTGGCCTCTTAGCGCTCCGAATGTTCACTTGCAGTTTCTAAAGAAAGAGGGTTTCAGAACTGCTCAATCAAAAGTAAGGTTCAACTCTGTTAGTTGAATGCACAGATGAGAAAGAAGTTTCTCAGAACGCTTCTGTGTAGTTTTTATTTGGAGATATTCTTTTTTCCACTGTAGGCCTCTTAGCGCTCCAAATGTCCACTTGCAGTTTCTACAGATAGAGTGTTTGAAAACTCAATCGGAAGTAATGTTCAACTCTGTTAGTTGAATGCACATATCAGGAAGAAGTTTCACAGAATACTTCTGTGTAGTTTTTATTTGAAGATATTCCTATTTCCGCTATAGGCCTCTTAGCGCTCCGAATGTCCACTTGCATTTTCTACAGAAAGGGTGTTTCAGAACTGCTCAATCAAAAGTAAGGTTAAACACTCTTAGTTGAATGCGCAGAACAGTAAGAAGTTTCACAGATTACTTCTGTGTAGATTTTATTTGAAGATATTCCATTTTCCACTATAGGCCTCTTAGCGCCCATAATGTCCACTTGCATTTTCTACAGAAAGAGTGTTTCAGAACTGCTCACTCAAAAGTAAGGTTCAACTCTGTTAGTTGAATGCACAGAACAGAAAGAAGTTTCACAGAATGCTTCTGTGTAGTTTTCATTTGCAGATATTCCTATTTCTGCTATAGGCTCTTAGCGCTCCGAATGTCCACTTGCATTTTCTACAGAAAGGGTGTTTCAGAACTGCTCAATCAAATTAAGGTTCAACTCTGTTAGTTGAATGCACAGAACAGAAAGAAGTTTACAGAATGCTTCTGTTAGTTTTCATTTGAAGATTTCTATTTCGCTATAGGACTCTTAGCACTCCGAATGTCCACTTGCATTTTCTACAGAAAGGGTGTCTCAGAACTGCTCAATCAAAAGTAAGGTTGAACTCTGTTAGTTGAATGCACAGAACTGTAAGAAGTTTCACAGATAGCTTCTGTGTAGTTTTTATTTGAACATATTCCTTTTTCAGCTATAGGCCTCTTAGCGCCCTGAATGTTCACTTGCATTTTCTGCAGAAAGAGTGTTTCAGAAGTGCTCAATCAAAACTGAGGTTCAACTCTGTTAGTTGAATGCACAGAACAGATAGAAGTTTCACAGATTGCTTCTGTGTAGTTTTTGTTTGAAAATACTCCTTTTTCCACTATAGGCCCCTTAGCGCCCTGAATGTCCACTTGCATTTTCTACAAAAAGAGTGTTTCAGAACTGCTCAATCAAAAGTAAGGCTCTACTCTGTTAGTTGAAAGCAGAGAACAGAAAGAAGTTTCACAGAATGCTTCTGTGTAGTTTTTCTTTGAAGATATTACTTTTTCCACTATAGGCCTCTTAGCGCTCCGAAGGTCCACTTGCGTTTTCCACAGAAAGAGTGTTTCAGATCTGCTCAATCAAAAGTAAGGTTCAACACTTCTAGTTGAATGCACAGAACAGAGAGAAGTTTCACTGATAGCTTCTGTGTAGTTTTTATTTGAACATATTCCTTTTTCCACTATAGGCCTCTAAGCGCCCTGAATGTCCACTTGCTTTTTCTACAGAAAGAGTGTTTCAGAACTGCTCAATCAAAACTAAGGTTCAACTCTGTTAGTTGAATGGACAGAACAGAAAGAAGTTTCACAGAATGCTTCTGTGTAGTTTTTATTTGAAGACATTCCTTTTGCTGCTATAGGCCTCTTAGCGCTCCGAATGTCCACTTGCATTTTCTACAAAAGGAGTGTTTCAGAACTGTTCAATCAAAAGTAAGGTTCAACTCTGTTAGTTGAATGCACAGAACAGAAAGAAGTTTCACAGATTGCTTCTCTGTAGTTTTTATTGGAAGATATTCCTTTTTCCACTGTAGGCCTCTTAGCGCCATGAATGTCCACTTGCATTTTGTACAGAAAGAGTGTTTCAGATCTGCTCAATCAAAACTAAGGTTCAACTCTGTTAGTTGAAAGCACACAACAGTAAGAGTTTCACAGATTGCTTCTGTGTAGTTTTCATTTCAAGATATTCCTTTTTCCACCATAGGCCTCTTAGCACCCTGAATGTCCACTTGCATTTTCTACAGAAAGAGTGTTTCAGAACTGCTCAATGAAATGTAAGGTTCAACTCTGTTAGTTGAATGCCCAAAAGAGAGAGAAGTTTCACAGAATGCATCCGTGTAGTTTTTATATTGTGATATTCCTTTCTCCGCTATAGGCCTCTTAGCGCTCCGAATGTCCACTTGCATTTTCTACAGAAAGAGTGTTTCAGAACTGTTCAATGAAAAGTTAGGTTCAACTCGGTTAGTTGAATGCACAGAACAAAAAGAAGTTTCACAGATTGCTTCTGTTTAGTTTTTATTTGAACATATTAATTTTTCCGCTGTAGGCCTCTTAGCGCCCTGAATTTCCACTTCCATTTTCTACAGAAAGAGTGTTTCAGAACTGCTCAATGAAAACTAAGGTTCAACTCTGTTAGTTGAATGCACAGAACAGTAAGACGTTTCACAGATTGCTTCTGTGTAGTTTTTGTTTGAAGATATTCCTTTTTCTACTATAGGCCTCTTAGCGCCATGAATGTCTACTTGCATTTTCTACAGAAAGAGTGGTTCAGAACTGCTCAATGTAAATTAAGGTTCAACAGTGTTAGTTGAAAGAACAGAACAGTAAGAAGTTTCACAGATTTCTTCTGTGTAGTTTTTATTTGAAGATATTACTTTTTCCACCATAGGCCTCTTAGCGCTACGAATGTCCACTTGCATTTTCTACAGAAAGAGTGTTTCAGAACTGCTCAATCAAAAGTAAGGTTCAACTCTGTTAGTTGAATGCACAGATGACAATGAATTGTCACAGAATGCTTCTGTGTTGCTTTTCATTTGAAGATATTCCTTTTTCCAATATATGCCTCTTAGCGCTCCGACTGTCCACTTGCAGTTTCTACAGAAAGTGTGTTTCAGAGCTGCTCAATCAAAAGTAAGGTTCAACTCTGTTAGTTGAATGCCAAAATCAGAAAGAATATTCACAGAATGCTTCTGTGTAGTTTTTATTTGAAGATATTCCTTTTTCCAGAATAGCTCTCTTAGGACTCCAAATGTCCACTTGCCGTTTCTACCGATAGAGTGTTTCACAACTGCTCAATCAAAATTAAGGTTCAACTCTGTTAGTCGAATGCACAGATCAGAAAGAAGTTTCACAGAATGCTTCTGTGTAGTCTTTATTTGAAGATATTTCTTTTTCCACTATTGGCCTCTTAGCGTTCCGAATGTCCACTTGCAGTTTCTACAGAAAGAGTGTTTCAGAGCTGCTCAATCAAAAGTAAGGTTCAACTCTGTTAGTTGAATGTCGAAATCACAAAGAAGATTCACAGAATGCTTCTGTGTAGTTTTTATTTGAAGATATTCCTTTTTCCACTGTAGGCCTCTTAGTGCTCCAAATATCCACTTGCAGTTTCTTCAGAAAGAGTGTTTGAAAACTCATTCAAAAGTAAGGTACACATCTGTTAGTTGAACGCAGAGATCAGCAAGAAGTTTCACAGAATGCTACTGTGTTTTCTTTATTTGAATATATTCCTTTTTCCACTATAGGCCACTTAGCGCTCTGAATGTACACTTGCACTATCTACAGAAAGAGTGTTTCAGAACGGCTCAATCAAAAGTAAGGTTCAAGTCTGTTAGTGGAATGCGCAGATCAGAAAGATGTTTCGCAGAATGCTTCTGTGTAGTTTTTATTTGAAGATATTTCTTTTTACACTATAGGCCTCTTGCACTCCGAATGTCCACTTGCAGTTTCTACAGAAAGTGTGTTTCAGAACTGCTCAATCAAAAATAAGGTTCAACTCTGTTAGTTGAATGCGCAGATCAAAACAAGTTTCACATAATGCTTCTGTGTAGTTTCTTTTTGAGGATATTCCTTTTTCCACTACAAGCCTCTTAGCGCTCCAAATACCGCTTGTAGTTTCTACAGAAAGAGTGTTTCAAAACTCCTCAATCAACATTTAGGTTCAACTCTGTTAGTTAAATGCAGAGATCAAAAAGCTGTTTCCCAGAATGCTTCTGTGAAGTTTTTATTTGAAGATATACCTTTTTCCACTCTAGGCCTCTTAGCGCTCCGAATGTCCACTTGCAGTATGTACAGAAAGAGTGTTTCAGAATTGCTCAATCAAAAGTAAGGTTCAACTCTGTTAGTTGAATGCACAGATCAGAAAGAAGTTTCACAGAATGCTTCTGTGTAGTTTTTTTTTGAAGATATTCCTTTTTCATCTATAGGCCTCTTAGTGCTCCAAATATCCACTTGCAGTCTCTACAGAAAGAGTTTTTCAAAAGTCCTCAATTAAAAGTAAGTTTCAACTCTGTTAGTTGAAAGCACAGAGCAGTAAGAAGTTTCACAGAATGCTTCTGTGTAGTTTTTACTTGAAGATATTCCTTTTTCCACTATAGGCCTCTTAGTGCTGCGAATGTCCACTTGCAGTTTCTACAGAGAGAGTGTTTCAGAACTGCTCAATCAAAAGTAAGGTTCAACACTGTTAGTTGAATGTGCAGATCAGAAAGTAGTTTCACAGATTGCTTCTGTGTAGTTTTTATTTGAAGTTATTCCTTTTTCCACTATAGGCCTCTTAGTGCTGCGAATGTCCACTTGCAGTTTCTACACGGAGAGTGTTTGAAAATTCAATTAAAAGTAATGTTCAACTCTGTTAGTTGAATGCACATATCAGGAAGAAGTTCCACAGAATACTTCTGTGTAGTTTTTATTTGAAGATATTACTTTTTCCACTATAGGCCTCTTACCGCTCCAAATATCCACTTGCAATTTCAACAGAAAGAGTGTTTCAAATCTCCTCAATCAAAAGTAAGGTTGAACACTGTTAATTGAATGCACAGAACAGAAAGTAGTTTCACAGAATGCTTCTGTGTAGTTCTTATTTGAAGATATTCCTTTTCCTCTATAGGCCTCTTAGCGCTCCAACAATCCAATTGCAGATTCTACAGAAAGAGGGTTTCAGAGCTGCTCAATCAAAAGTAAGGTTCAACTCTGTTAGTTGAATTAACAGATCAGAAAACAGTTTCACAGAATGTTTCTGTGTAGTTTTTATTTGAAGATATTCCTTTTTGCACTGTACGCTTCTTTACGCTCCAAATGTCCACTTGCAGTTTCTACAGAAAGAGTGTTTCAGAACTCCTCGAAGTAAGGTACAACTCTGTTAGCTGAATGCACAGATCAGAAAGTAATTTCACAGAATGTTTCTGTGTTGTTTTTATTTGAAGATATTCCTTTTTCCGCTACAGGCCTTTGGCACTCCAAATATCCACTTGCAGTTTCTACAGAAAGAGTGATTCAAAACTCCTCAAGTAAAAGTAAGGTTCAACTCTGTTAGTTCAATGCACACATCAGAAAGAAGTTTCACAGAATGCTGCTGGGTAGTTTTTATTTGAAGATATTCGTTTTTCCACTGTAGGCCTCTTAGCGCTCCGAATGTCCACTTGCATTTTCTACAGAAAGAGTGTTTCAGAACTGCTCAATCAAAAGTAAGTTTCAACACTGTTAGTTGAAAGCACAGATCAGAAAGAAGTTTCACAGAATGCTTCTTTGTAGCGCTTATTTGAAGATATTCCTATTTCCTCTATAAGCCTGTTAGCGCTCTGAATGTCCACCTGCAATTTCTACAGAAAGAGTGTTCAGAACTCCTCAATCAAAAGTAAGGTTCAACTCTGTTAGTTGAACGCACAGATCAGAAAGAAGTTACAGAGAATGCTTCTGTGTAGTTTTTATTTGAAGATATTCCTTTTGCCTCTATAGGCCTCTTAGTGCCCCGAATGTCCACTTGCAGTTTCTACACGAAGTGTGTTTGAAAACTCAATTAAAAGTAATGTTCAACTCCGTTAGTTGAATGCACATATCAGGAAGAAGTTCCACAGAATACTTCTGTGTATTTTTTATTTGAAGATATTCCTTTTTCCACTATAGGCCTCTTAGCGCTCCAAATATCCACTTGCAATTTCTATGGAAAGAGTGTTTCAAATCTCCTCAATCAAAAGTAAGGTTGAACACTGTTAATTGAATGCACAGAACAGAAAGAAGTTTCACAGAATGCTTCTGTGTAGTTCTTATTTGAAGATATTCGTTTTCCTCTATAGGCCTCTTAGAGCTCCAACAATCCAATTGCAGCTTCTACAGAAAGAGTGTTAGAAAACTCAATCAAAACTAAGGTACAACTCTGTTAGTTGATTGCACAGATCAGAAAGAAGTTTCATGGAATGCTTCTGTGTAGTTTTTATTTGAAAATATTCCCTTTTCCTCTATAGTCCTCTTAGCCCTCTGAATGTCCACTTGCAGTTTCTACAGAAAGAGAGTTTCAGAGCTGCTCAATCAAAAGTAAGGTTCAACTCTGTTAGTTGAATTAACAGATCAGAAAAAAGTTTCGCAGAATGTTTCTGTGTAGTTTTTATTTGAAGATATTCCTTTTTGCATTGTACGCTTCTTTGCGCTCCAAATGTCCACTTGCAGTTTCTACAGAAAGAGTGTTTCAGACCTCCTCAAACAAAACTAAGGTACAACTCTGTTAGTTGAATGCAGAGATCAGAAAGAACATTCATAGAATGCTTCTGTGTAGTTTTTGTTTGAAGATATTCCTTTTTCCACTACAGGCCTTTGGCGCTCCAAATATCCACTTGCGGTTTCTACAGAAAGAGTGTTTCAAAACTCCTCAAGCAAAAGTAAGGCTCAACTCTGTTAGTTCAATGCACACATCAGAAAGAAGTTTCACAGAATGCTGCTGGGTAGTTTTTATTTGAAGATATTCGTTTTTCCTCCGTAGGCCTCTTAGCGCTCCAAATGTCTACTTGCATTTTCTACAGAAAGAGTGTTACAGAACTGCTCAATCAAAAGTAAGGTTCAACACTGTTAGTTGAATGCACAGATCAGAAAGAAGTTTCACAGAATGCTTCTGTGTAGCGCTTATTTGAAAACATTCCTATGTCCTCTATAGGCCTCTTAGCGCTCTGAATGTCCACCTGCAGTTTCTACAGAAAGAGTGTTTCAGAACTCCTCAAGGAAAAGTAAGGTTCAACTCTTAGTTGAATGCACAGATCAGAAAGATGTTTCAGAGAATGCTGTGTAGTTTTTATTTGAAGATATTCCTTTTTCCACTATTGGCCTCTTAGCGCTTCGAATGTCCACTTCCACTTTCTACAGAAAGAGTATTTCAGAACTCCTCAATGAAAAGTAAGTTTCAACTCTGTTAGTTGAATGCACAGATCAGAAAGAATTTGCACAGAATGCTTCTGTATAGTTTTTATTTGAAGATAATCCTTTTTCCACTCTTGGACTCTTAGCGCTCCAAATGTCCACTTGCCGTTTCTACAGAAAGAGTGTTTCAGAACTGCTCAATCAAAAGTAAGGTTCAACTCTGTTAGTTGAATGCTCAGATGAGAAAGAAGTTTCACAGAATGCTTCTGTGACGTTTTTATTTCTAGATATTCCTTTTTGCACTGCAGGCCTCTTTGCTCTCCGAATGTCCACTTGCAGTTTCTACAGAAAGTGTGTTTCAGAATGCCTCAAATAAAAGTAAGGTTCAACCCTGTTAGTTGATTACACAGATCAGAAAGAGGTTTCACAGAATACTTCTGTGTAGTTTTTGTTTGAAGGTATTCCTTTTTCCACTATTGGCCTCTTAGCGCTCCGAATGTCCACTTGAAGTTTCTAAAGAAAGAGTGTTTCAGAACTGCTCAATCAAAAGTAAGGTTCAACTCTCTTAGTTGAATGCAGAGATCAGAAAGAAGTTTCACAGATTGTTTTTGTGTAGTTATAATTTGAAGATATTCCTTTTTCCACTAGAGGCCTCTTACCACTCAGAATGTCCACTTGCAGTTTCTACAGAAGGAGTGTATCAGAACTGCTCAATCAAAAGTAAGGTTCAACTCTGTTAGTTGAATGCACAGATCGGAACTAAGTTTCACAGAATGCCTCTGTGTAGTTTGTTTTTGAAGATATTACTTTTTCCACTAGAGGCCTCTTACCGTTCCAAATATCCACTTGCAGTTTCTACAGAAAGAGTGTTTCATAACTCCTCAATCAAAAGTAAGGTTCAACTCTGTTAGTTGAATGCACAGATCAGAAAGAAGTTTCACAGAATACTTCTCTGTAATTTTTATTTTAAAATATTCCTTTTTCCACTCTAGGCCTCTTAGTGCTCCGAATGTCCACTTGCAATTTCTACAGAAAGAGTGTTTCAGAACTGCTCAATCAAAAGTAAGGTTCAACTCTCTTAGTTGAATGCACAGATCAGAAAGGAGTTTCACCGAATGCTTCTGTGTAGTTTGTATTTGAAGACATTCCTTTTTCCACTGTAGGCGTCTTAGCGCTCCGTAAGTCCACTTGCAGTTTCTACAGAAGGAGGGTTTTAGAGCTGCTCTATCAAAAGTAAGGTTCAACTCTGTTAGTTGAATGAACAGATCAGAAAGTAGTTTCGCAGAATGCTTCTGTGTAGTTTATATTGGAAGATATTCCTTTTTGCATTGAACGCTTCTTTGCGCTCCAAATGTCCACTTGCAGTTTCTACAGAAAAAGTGTTTCAGAACTCCTCAAACAAAAGTAAGGTTCAACTCTGTTAGTTGAATGCACTCATTAGAAAAAACTTTCACAGAATGCTTCTGTGTAGTTTTATTTGAAGATATTCCTTTGCCTCTATAGGCCTCTGAGCCCTCCGAATGTCCACTTGCAGTTTCTACAGAAAGAGTGTTTCAGAACTGCTCAATCAAAAGTAAGGTTCAACCCTGTTAGTTGAATGCACAGATCAGAAAGGAGTTTCACAGAATGCTTCTGCGTAGTGCTTATTTGAAGATATTCCTACTTCCTCTATAGGCCTCTTAGCGCTCTGAATGGCCACCTGCAGTTTCTACAGAAAGAGTGCTTCAGAACTGCTCAATCAAAAGTAAGGTTCAACTCTGTTAGTTGAATGCACAGATCACAAAGAAGTTTCAGAGAATGCTTCTGTGTAGTTTTTATTTGAAGATATTCCTTTTGCACTATAGGCCTCTTAGCGCTTCAAAAGTCCACTTCCAGTTTCTACAGAAAGAGTATTTCAGAACTCCTCAAACAAAAGTAAGTTTTAACTCTGTTAGTTGAATGCACAGATGAGAAAGCAGTTTCACAGAATGCTTCTGTCTAGTTTTTATTTGAAGATATTCCTTTTTCCACTATTGGCCTCTTAGCGCTCCGAATGTCCACTTGCAGTTTCTAAAGAAAGAGGGTTTCAGAACTGCTCAATCAAAAGTAAGGTTCAACTCTGTTAGTTGAATGCACAGATGAGAAAGAAGTTTCTCAGAACGCTTCTGTGTAGTTTTTATTTGGAGATATTCTTTTTCCACTGTAGGCCTCTTAGCGCTCCAAATGTCCACTTGCAGTTTCTACAGATAGAGTGTTTGAAAACTCAATCGGAAGTAATGTTCAACTCTGTTAGTTGAATGCACATATCAGGAAGAAGTTTCACAGAATACTTCTGTGTAGTTTTATATTTGAAGATATTCCTATTTCCGCTATAGGCCTCTTAGCGCTCCGAATGTCCACTTGCATTTTCTACAGAAAGGGTGTTTCAGAACTGCTCAATCAAAAGTAAGGTTAAACACTCTTAGTTGAATGCACAGAACAGAAAGAAGTTTCACAGATTGCTTCTGTGTAGTTTTTATTTGAAGATATTCCATTTTCCACTATAGGCCTCTTAGCGCCCATAATGTCCACTTGCATTTTCTACAGAAAGAGTGTTTCAGAACTGCTCACTCAAAAGTAAGGTTCAACTCTGTTAGTTGAATGCACAGAACAGAAAGAAGTTTCACAGAATGCTTCTGTGTAGTTTTATTTGCAGATATTCCTTTTTGCTATAGGCCTCTTAGCGCTCCGAATGTCCACTTGCATTTTCTACAGAAAGTGTTTCAGAACTGCTCAATCAAAATTAAGGTTCAACTCTGTTAGTTGAATGCACAGAAAAAAGTTTCACAGAATGCTTCTGTGTAGTTTTATTTGAAGATATTCCTTTCCGCTATAGGACTCTTAGCACTCCGAATGTCCACTTGCATTTCTACAGAAAGGTGTTCAGAACTGCTCAATCAAAAGTAAGGTTCAACTCTGTTAGTTGAATGCACAGAACAGAAAGAAGTTTCACAGATGCTTCTGTAGTTTATTTGAACATATTCCTTTTTCAGCTATAGGCCTCTTAGCCCTGAATGTCACTTGCATTTTCTACAGAAAGAGTGTTTCAGAATGCTCAATCAAAACTGTAAGGTTCAACTCTGTTAGTTGAATGCACAGAACAAAGAAGTTTCACAGAATGCTTCTGTGTAGTTTTTATTTGAAGATATTCCTTTTTCCACTATAGGCCTCTTAGCGCTGAATGTCCACTTGCATTTTCTACAAAGAGTGTTTCAGAACTGCTCAATCAAAAGTAAGGCTTACTCTGTTAGTTGAATGCACAGAAGAGAAAGAAGTTTCACAGAATGCTTCTGTGTAGTTTTTATTTGAAGATATTCCTTTTTCCACTATAGGCCTCTTAGCGCTCCGAATGTCCACTTGCGTTTTCACAGAAAGAGTGTTTCAGAACTGCTCAATCAAAAGTAAGGTTCAACTCTGTTAGTTGAATGCACAGAGAGAAAGAGAAGTTTCTCAGATAGCTTCTGTGTAGTTTTTATTTGAAGATATTCCTTTTTCCACTATAGGCCTCTAAGCGCCCTGAATGTCCACTTGCAGTTTCTACAGAAAGAGTGTTTCAAACTCAATCAAAAGTAATGTTCAACTCTGTTAGTTGAATGACAACAGAAAGAAGTTTCACAGAATGCTTCTGTGTAGTTTTTATTTGAAGATATTCCTTTTGCGCTATAGGCCTCTTAGCGCTCCGAATGTCCACTTGCATTTTCTACAAAAGGAGTGTTTCAGAACTGTTCAATCAAAAGTAAGGTTCACTCTTAGTTGAATGCACAGAACAGAAAGAAGTTTCACAGATTGCTTCTCTGTAGTTTTTATTTGAAGATATTCCTTTTTCCACTATAGGCCTCTTAGCGCCATGAATGTCCACTTGCATTTTGTACAGAAAGAGTGTTTCAGATCTGCTCAATCAAAACTAAGGTTCAACTCTGTTAGTTGAAGCACAACAGTAAGAAGTTTCACAGATGCTTCTGTGTAGTTTTCATTTCAAGATATTCCTTTTTCCATAGGCCTCTTAGCGCCCTGAATGTCCACTTGCATTTTCTACAGAAAGAGTGTTTCAGAACTGCTCAATGAAATGTAAGGTTCAACTCTGTTAGTTGAATGCACAAAAGAAAGAAGTTTCACAGAATGCATCGTGTAGTTTTTATTTGTGATATTCCTTTTCCGCTATAGGCCTCTTAGCGCTCCGAATGTCCACTTGCATTTTCTACAGAAAGAGTGTTTCAGAACTGCTCAATGAAAAGTAAGGTTCAACTCTGTTAGTTGAATGCACAGAACAAGAAGTTTCACAGATTGCTTCTGTTTAGTTTTTATTTGAACATATTCCTTTTTCCGCTATAGGCCTCTTAGCGCCCTGAATTTCACTTGCATTTTCTACAGAAAGAGTGTTTCAGAACTGCTCAATGAAAACTAAGGTTCAACTCTGTTAGTTGAATGCACAGAACAGTAAGAAGTTTCACAGATTGCTTCTGTGTAGTTTTTGTTTGAAATATTCCTTTTTCCACTATAGGCCCTTAGCGCCTGAATGTCCACTTGCATTTTCTACAAAAGAGTGTTTCAGAACTGCTCAATCAAAAGTAAGGCTCTACTCTGTTAGTTGAAAGCAGAGAACAGAAAGAAGTTTCACAGATGCTTCTGTGTAGTTTTTCTTTGAAGATATATACTTTTTCCACTATAGGCCTCTTAGCGCTCCGAAGGTCCACTTGCGTTTTCCACAGAAAGAGTGTTTATTCTGCTCAATCAAAAGTAAGGTTCAACACTTCTAGTTGAATGCACAGAACAGAGAGAAGTTTCACTGATAGCTTCTGTGTTAGTTTTTATTTGAACATATTCCTTTTTCCACTATAGGCCTCTAAGCCGCTGAATGTTCC
>NW_022096592.1:0-7368 GCF_006542625.1 Nomascus leucogenys | reverse complement strand
CTCTTAGCGCTCCGAAGGTCCAATTGCATTTTTACAGAAAGAGTGTTTCAGAACTGCTCAATCAAAAGTAAGGTTGAACTCTGTTAGTTGAATGCACAGAACTGTAAGAAGTTTCACAGATGCTTCTTTGTAGTTTTTATTTGAACATTACCTTTTTCAACTATAGGCCTCTTAGCGCCTGAATTCACTTGCATTTTCTGCAGAAAGTGTTTCAGAACTGCTCAATAAACTAAGGTTCAACTCTGTTAGTTGAATGCACAGAACAGTAAGAAGTTTCACAGATTGCTTCGTGTAGTTTTTATTTGAACATATTCTTTTTCCACTATAGGCCTCTTAGCGCTCCGAATGTCTACTTGCATTTTCTACAGAAAGAGTGTTTCAGAACTGCTCAATCAAAAGTAAGGTTCAACTCTGTTAGTTGAATGCACAGAACAGAAAGAAGTTTCACAGAATGCTTCTGTGTAGTTTTTATTTGAAGATATTACTTTTTCCGCTATAGGCCTCTTAGCGCTCCGAAGGTCCACTTGCATTTTCTACAGAAAGAGTGTTTCAGAACTGCTCAA
Organism: Nomascus leucogenys; assembly: GCF_006542625.1. NCBI lineage: Eukaryota > Metazoa > Chordata > Mammalia > Primates > Hylobatidae > Nomascus > Nomascus leucogenys. The sequence continues at coordinate 6,805 of NW_022096592.1, read as the reverse complement.
TCAAAAGTAAGGTTCAACTCTGTTAGTTGAATGCACAGAACAGTAAGAAGTTTCACCTATTGCTTCTGTGTGGTTTTTATTTGAAGATATTCCTTTTTCCACTATAGGCCTCTCAGCGCCGTGAATGTCCACTTGCATTTTATACAGAAAGAGTTTTTCAGAACTGCTCAATAAAAACTACCGTTCAACTCTGTTAGTTGAATGCACAGAACAGTAAGAAGTTTCACAGATTTCTTCTGTCCAGTTTTAATTTGAAAATATTCCTTTTCCACTATAGGCCTCTTAGCGCCCTGAATGTCCAATTCCATTTTCTGCAGAAAGAGTGTTTCAGAACTGCTCAGTCAAAAGTAAGGTAAAACTCTGTTAGTTGAATGCATAGAACAGAAACAAGTTTCACAGAATGCTTCTGTGTTGTTTTTATTTGAAGAGATTACTTTTTCCGCTATAGGCCTCTTAGCGCTTCGAAGGTCCACTTGCATTTTCTACAGAAAGAGTGTTTCAGAACTGCTCAATCAAAAGTAAGGTTCAACTCTGTTAGTTGAATGCACAGAACAGAAAGAAGTTTCACAGATTGCTTCTGTGTAGTTTTTGTTTGAAGATATTCCTTTTTCTACTATGGGCCTCTTAGCGCCATGAATGTCCACTTGCATTTTCTACAGAAAGAGATTTTCAGAACTGCTCCATCAAAACTAAGGTTCAACTCTGTTAGTTGAATGCACAGAACAGAGAGAAGATTTACAGATATCTTCTGTGTAGTTTTTAGTTGAACTTATTACTTTTTCCACTATAGGCCTCTGAGCGCCCAGAATGTCCAGTTGTATTTTCTACAGAAAGAGTGTTTCAGAACTGCTCAATGAAAACTAAGGTTCAACTCTGTTAGTTGAATGCACAGAACAGAAAGAAGTTTCACAGATTGCTTCTTTGTAGTTTTTGTTTGAAGATATTCCCTTTTCCACTATAGGCCTCTTAGCGCCATGAATGTCCACTTGCATTTTCTACAGAAAGAGTGTTTCAGAACTGTTCAATCAAAATTAAAGTTCAACTGTGTTAGTTTAAAGAACAGAACCGTAAGAAGTTTCACAAATTGCTTCTGTGTAGTTTTTATTTGAAGGTATTCCTTTTTCCACCATAGGCCTCTTAGCGCCCTGAATGTCCACTTGCATTTTCTACAGAAAGAGTGTTTCAGAACTGCTCAATATAAACTAAGGTTCAACTCTGTTAGTTGAATGCACAGAACAGTAAGAAGTTTCACCTAGTGCTTCTGTGTGGTTTTTATTTGAAGGTATTCCTTTTTCCACCATAGGCCTCTAGCGCCCTGAATGTCCACTTGCATTTTCTACAGAAAGTGTGTTTCAGAACTGCTCAATCAAAAGTAAGTTTGAACTCTGTTAGTTGAATGCACAGAACTGTAATAATTTTCACAGATAGTTTCTTTGTAGTTTTTATTTGAACATATGCCTTTTTCAACTATAGGCCTCTTAGCGCCCTGAATGTTCACTTGCATTTTCTGCAGAAAGAGTGTTTCATAACTGCTCAATATAAACTAAGGTTCAACTCTGTTAGTTGAATGCACTGAGCAGTAAGATGTTTCACAGATTGCTTCTCTGTAGTTTTTATTTGAACATTTTCATTTTTCCGCTATATTCCTCTTAGCGCCTTGAATGTTCACTTGCATTATCTACAGAAAGAGAGTTTCAGAACTGCTCAATAATAACTAAGGTTCAACTCTGTTAGTTGAATGCACAGAACAGTAAGAAGTTTCACAGATTGCTTCTGTGTGGTTTTTATTTGAGGATATTCCTTTTCCCACTATAGGCCTCTCAGCGCCCTGAATGTCCACTTGCATTTTCTACAGAAAGAATGTTTCAGAACTGCTCAATAAAAACTTCCGTTCAACTATGTTAGTTGAATGCACAGAACAGTAAGATGTTTCACAGATTTCTTCTGTGCAGTTTTTATTAGAAAATATTCCTTTTTCCACTATAGGACTCTTAGCTCCCTGAATGTCCAATTGCATTTTCTATAGAAAGGGTGTTTCAGAAGTGCTCAATCAAAAGTAAGGTTCAACTCTGTTAGATGAATGCAAAGAACAGAAAGAAGTTTCACAGAATGCTTCTGTGTAGTTTGTATTTGAAGGTATTACTTTTTCCGCTATAGGCCTCTTAGCGCACCGAATGTCCACTTGCATTTTCTACAGAAAGAGTGTTTCAGAACTTCTCAATCAAAAGTAAGGTTCAACTCCGTTAGTTGAATGCACAGAACAGAGAGAAGTTTCACAGATAGCTTCTGTGTAATTTTTATGTGAACTTTTTCCTTTTTCCACTATAGTCTTCTTAGCGCCCTGAATGTCCACTTGTATTTTCTACAGAAAGAGTGTTTCAGAACTGCTCAATGAAAACTGAGTTTCAACTCTGTTAGTTGAATGCACAGAACAGTAAGAAGTTTCACAGATTTCTTCTGTGCAGTTTTTATTTGAAAATATTCCTGTTCCACTATAGGCCTCTTAGCGCCCTGAATGTCCAATTCCATTTTCTGCAGAAAGAGTGTTTCAGAACTGCTCAATCAAAAGTAAGGTTAAACTCTGTTAGTTGAATGCACAGAACAGAAAGAAGTTTCAGAGAATGCTTCTGTGTTGTTTTTATTTGAAGAGATTACTTTTTCCGCTAAAGGCCTCTTAGCGCTTCGAAGGTCCACTTGCATTTTCTACAGAAAGAGTGTTTCAGAACTGCTCAATCAAAATTAAGGTTCAAATCTCTTAGTTGAATGCACAGAACAGAAAGAAGTTTCACAGATTGCTTCTGTGTAGTTTTTGTTTGAAGATATTACTTTTTCTACTATGGGCCTCTTAGCGCCATGAATGCCCACTTGCATTTTCTACAGAAAGAGTGTTTCAGAACTGCTCCACAAAACTAAGTTTCAACTCTGTTAATTGAATGCCCAGAACAGAGAGAACTTTCACAGATATCTTCTGTTTAGTTTTTATTTGAACTTATTACTTTTTCCACTATAGGCCTCTTAGCGCCCTGAGTGTCCACTTGTATTTTCTACAGAAAGAGTGTTTCACAACTGCTCAATCAAATCGAAGGTTCAACTCTGTTAGTTGAATGCACAGAACAGAAAGAAGTTTCACAGATTGCTTCTTTGTAGTTTTTGTTTGAAGATATTCCCTTTTCCACTATAGGCCTCTTAGCGCCATGAATGTCCACTTGCATTTTCTACAGAAAGAGTGTTTCAGAACTGTTCAATCAAAATTAAGGTTCAATTGTGTTAGTTTAAAGAACAGAACCGTAAGAAGTTTCACAAATTGCTTCTGTGTAGTTTTTATTTGAAGTTATTCCTTTTTCCACCATAGGACTCTTAGCGCCCTGAATGTCCACTTGCATTTTCTACAAAAAGGGTGTTTCAGAACTGCTCAATCAAAAGTAAGTTTGAACTCTGTTAGTTGAATGCACAGAACTGTAAGAATTTTCACAGATAGTTTCTTTGTAGTTTTTATTTGAACATATGCCTTTTTGAACTATAGGCCTGTTAGCGCCCTGAATGTTCACTTGCATTTTCTGCAGAAAGAGTGTTTCATAACTGCTCAATATAAACTAAGGTTCAACTCTGTTAGTTGAATGCAGAGAACAGTAAGATGTTTCACAGATTGCTTCACTGTTGTTTTTATTTGAACATTTTCATTTTTCCGCTATAGGCCTCTTAGCGCCTTGAATGTTCACTTGCATTTTCTACAGAAAGAGAGTTTCAGAACTGCTCAATAATAACTAAGGTTCAAATCTGTTAGTTGAATGCACAGAACAGTAAGAACTTTCACAGATTGCTTCTGTGTGGTTTTTATTTGAGGATATTCCTTTTCCCACTATAGGCCTCTCAGCGCCCTGAATGTCCACTTGCATTTTCTACAGAAAGAGTGTTTCAGAACTGCTCAATAAAAACTACCGTTCAACTATGTTAGTTGAATGCACAGAACAGTAAGAAGTTTCGCAGATTGCTTCTGTGCAGTTTTTATTTGAAAATATTCCTTTTTCCTCTATAGGCCTCTTAGCTCCCTGAATGTCCAATTGCATTTTCTATAGAAAGGGTGTTTCAGAAGCGCTTAATCAAAAGTAAGGTTCAACTCTGTTAGATGAATGCAAAGAACAGAAAAAGTTTCACAGAATGATTCTGTGTAGTTTGTATTTGAAGGTATTACTTTTTCCGCTATAGGCCTCTTCGCGCTCCGAAGGTCCACTTGCATTTTCTACAGAAAGAGTGTTTCAGAACTTCTCAATCAAATGTAAGGTTCAACTCCGTTAGTTGAATGCACAGAACAGAGAGAAGTTTCACAGATAGCTTCTGTGTAGTTTTTATGTGAACTTTTTCCTTTTTCCACTATAGTCCTCTTAGCGCCGAGAATGTCCACTAGTATTTTCTACAGAAAGAGTGTTTCAGAACTGCTCAATCAAAACTAAGGTGCAACTCTGTTAGTTGAATGCACAGAACAGAAAGAAGTTTCACAGATTGCTTCTGTGTAGTTTTTGTTTGAAGATATTCCTTTTTCTACTATGGGCCTCTAATCGCCATGAATGTCCACTTGCATTTTCTACAGAAAGAGTGTTTCAGAACTGCTCAATCAAAACTAAGGTTCAACTCTGTTAGTTGAATGCACAGAACAGTAAGAAGTTTCACAGATTTCTTCTGTGCGCTTTTTATTTGAAAATATACCTTTTCCACTACAGGCCTCTTAGCGCCCTGAATGTCCACTTGTATTTTCTACAGAAAGAGTTTTTCAGAACTGCTCAATGAAAACTGAGGTTCAACTCTGTTAGTTGAATGCACAGAACAGTAAGAAGTTTCACAGATTTCTTCTGTGCACTTTTTATTTGAAAATATTCCTTTTCCACTATAGGCTCTTAGCTCCCTGAATGTCCAATTGCATTTTCTACAGAAAGAGTGTTTCAGAACTGCTCAATCAAAAGTAACGTTAATCTCTGTTAGTTGAATGCACAGAACAGAAAGAAGTTTTACAGAATGCTTCTGTGTAGTTTTTATTTGAAGCTATTACTTTTTCCGCTATAGGCCTCTTAGCGCTCCGAAGGTCCACTTGCATTTTCTACAGAAAGAGTGTTTCAGAACTTCTCAATCAAAAGAAAGGTTCAACTCTGTTAGTTGAGTGCACAGAACAGAAAGAAGTTTCACAGATTGCTTCTGAGTAGTTTTTGTTTGAAGATATTCCTTTTTCTACTATGGGTCTCTTAATGCCATGAATGTCCACTTGCATTTTCTACAGAAAGAGTGTTTCAAAACTGCTCAATCAAAACTAAGGTTCAACTCTGTTAGTTGAATGCACAGAACAGAGAGAAGATTCACAGATATCTTCTGTGTAGTTTTTATTTGAACTTATTCCTTTTTCCACTATAGGCCTCAGAGCGCCCTGAATGTCCACTTGTATTTTCTACAGAAAGAGTGTTTCAGAACTGCTCAATCAAAACTAAGGTTCAAGTCTGTCAGTTGAATGCACAAAACAGAAAGAAGTTTCACAGATTGCTTCTGTGTAGTTTTTGTTTGAAGATATTCCTTTTTCTACTATGGGCCTCTTAGCGCCATGAATGTCCACTTGCATTTTCTACAGAATGAGTGTTTCAGAACTGCTCAATCAAAACTAAGGTTCAACTCTGTTAGTTGAATGCACAGAACAGAGAGAAGATTCACAGATATCTTCTGTGTAGTTTTTATTTGAACTTATTCCTTTTTCCACTATAGGCCTCTGAGCGCTCTGAATGTCCACTTGTATTTTCTACAGAAAGAGTGTTTCAGAACTGCTCAATCAAAACTAAGGTTCAACTCTGTTAGTTGAATGCACAGAACAGAAAGAAGTTTCACAGATTGCTTCTGTGTAGTTTTTGTTTGAAGATATTCCTTTTTCTACTATGGGCCTCTTTGCGCCATGAATGTCCACTTGCATTTTCTACAGAAAGAGTGTTTCAGAACTGCTCAATCAAAACTAAGGTTCAACTCTGTTAGTTGAATGCACAGAACAGAGAGAAGTTTCACAGATATCTTCTGTGTAGTTTTTATTTGAACTTATTCCTTTTTCCACTATAGGCCTCTGAGCGCCCTGAATGTCCACTTGTATTTTCTACAGAAAGAGTGTTTCAGAACTGCTCAATCAAAACTAAGGTTCAACTCTGTTAGTTGAATGCACAGAACAGAAAGAAGTATCACAGATTGCTTCTTTGTAGTTTTTGTTTGAAGATATTCCCTTTTCCACTATAGGCCTCTTAGCGCCATGAATGTCCACTTGCATTTTCTATAGAAAGAGTGTTTCAGAACTGTTCAATCAAAATTAAAGTTCAACTGTGTTAGTTTAAAGACCAGAACCGTAAGAAGTTTCAGAGATTGCTTCTGTGTAGTTTTTATTTGATGGTATTACTTTTTCCACCATAGGCCTCTTAGCGCCCTGAATGTCCACTTGCATTTTCTATAGAAATGGTGTTTCAGAACTGCTCAATCAAAAGTAAGGTTGAACTCTGTTAGTTGAATGCACAGAAGTGTAAGAAGTTTCACAGATAGCTTCTTTGTAGTTTTTATTTGAACATATACCTTTTTCAACTATAGGCCTCTTAGCGCCCTGAATGTTCACTTGCATTTTCTGCAGAAAGAGTGTTTCATAACTGCTCAATATAAACTAAGGTTCAACTCAGTTAGTTGGATGCACTGAACAGTAAGAAGTTTCACAGATTGCTTCTGTGTAGTTTTTATTTGAACATATTCATTTTTCCGCTATAGGCCTCTTAGTGCCATGAATGTTCACTTGCATTTTCTA